>NW_027617226.1:0-135000 GCF_964187855.1 Myxine glutinosa | reverse complement strand
GTGAAAGAGCTAACATTAATCACACAAAAAGACAAACCGACACACAAAACACAAAAAACAAGGGGAGCGGTAGACAAGATGGGGAGAGAGGGGGAAGGACACAAAAGAGAGGGGGAAGGACACAAACACAACATTTGAGAGCAGGGACATCGGGAGGACTTGGGGGGAGGTGGGAGAGGATTAAAACATATGCACACTGCAAGGACTCTGGGGTGAATTACCGGGGGTAGAAAAGATCAAGGTTTTCGATGGGGGAAGATAAGAGATGGTGGTGAACAGCTGTTTTAAAGACCTGGAGGGAGGAGTGGGATTGAAGGGAGTGGGGGAGTTTGTTCCAGAGGCGGGAGAAAAGGGGAATGAAAGAGTGAAGGTGAGCAGAGAGCCTAGACTTTGGCAGTTTAACCAGAAGAGGGTTGCAGGCAGATCTTGTGCGACCTGAAGGAATATTGGGGGGACAGAGCACAGAGAGAGCTGGGGGAGCAAGGCCGGAGAGGAGTCGGTAGAAGACAGAAAGACCACCAACCTGCCTGCGGTGAGTGAGTGAAAGGCCCTCGGCGTTGACTACATCGCAGGAGATTCCAATGATTCTGAAAGCTTTGGCCTCAACAGCGTGAAGCCGAGCAAGGTGTGAGGCAGGAGCACCAGCCCAGAGGGGGGAACAGTATTCCATTGAGCTGCGGATGAAAGCCTTGTATGTGGTGAGGAGCTCAGGTGTGCCAAGAAAGGACTTCGCACGACGGAGGATGCCCAGTCGGCGACTGGCTTTGGAGGCCAGCTTGGAAATGTGGTTTTCCCAAGAAAGATCATGGCAGATAGTGAGACCCAAAAGCTTGAGTGACAGAACTTCTTGGAGAGGATTGTTGAGAAAGTAGATGGGAGGGTTGTCCAGTCGGTCCTTTCGGAGAGACATTGTAAGAGTGTGAGATTTGTCAGGATTGAAAGACATGTTCCACTTGTTTGACCAGTCTGTGATTTTGTCCAGGTCTACAGAGAGTGAGGAGGCTGCAGACTGCCGATCTGAGGGATGAGGAATGGAGCGACAGAGAGTAGAGTCGTCAGCAAAGAGATAGAGAGGATTTTCAAGAGAGTCAGAGAGATCATTGATGAAGACCAGAAAAAGCACAGGGCCCAGAACACTACCTTGGGGAACTCCAGCCTGAACAGGAAGAGGAGATGAGAGAAACCCATTCAGGGCCACACGTTGACTACGACCAGAGAGGAAGTCCGCCAGCCATGCGTGGAGATTTCCATGGATACCAAAGGAGGAGAGTTTGGAGAGCAGAGCAGGGTGCCAGACCGTATCGAAGGCACGTGAAATGTCAAGGGAGACAGCTCTAATTTCCTGTTTGGCGTTGAGGACCTCCATCCATTGCTGAGAAAGCAGAAGCAGCATGTCCAGAGTAGAGTGACCAGGTCTGAAACCAAATTGATGATCAGAGATCAAGCCATTGGAGAAGAGGAAAGATTTAATATCTGAAGCAATGATGGATTCCATGACTTTGCTGATAATTGGGAGAAGGCTGATTGGTCTGTAGTTGCTGGGATCTGTTTTTGCACCTTTTTTGTGCAAAGCGGTGATGTTGGCTGATTTCCAAGCAGATGGCAGATGACCTTGAGCAAAAGAGAGGGCGAATAGAACAGAAAGAGGGAGTGAAAGTGCAGAAGAACATGATTTTAGGACCCGTGGGCTGATGCCGTCAGGACCAGTTGCAGAATCAGAGTCGAGGGTTGCCAGAAACTTTTCCACCTTGTCAGGAGGAAAGGACACAGAGTCCAGGAGCAGCTGGGTACGACTGGGTACGGTGGGTACAGAGAGGGATGGGTTTGGGACACAAGATTTAGAGGCAAACACAGAGTTGAGGCATTCAGCTTTTTCACGTGCGGAGTCAGCCGTTAAGCCGTTTGAGGTGAGGGAGGGGATGGAGGGGGAACAAACACCAGAAACAGATTTGACCAGACGCCACCAGGATTTGGAAGAGGGAGACAGATAAGAGAGTTCGGTCTTGAGAATGGTGAGATATTGTTTCCTGGCTCTCCTGAGGGTGGACACACACTTGTTTCGGGCTTTGTGAAAGGAAATGAGATTTCCTTCCGTTGGATTTGCTTTCCAGGCGACGAAAGCAAGTTGTTTCAGGGCAACAGCCTCACCACAAGATTCCGTGTACCATGGACGGGAGGAAGGGTATGACAACTGAAGACGAGATGGTATAAATCTGTGCATGAGAGAGAGCAATTTACTTTGAAAGAATTCCCAGGATGAGTTGATGTCAGAGGCGGTAGAGATGGGAGACCAGTCCAGATGATTGATGGCTGCTTGAAGACCATGCCAGTTGGCCTGAGTGAAATGCCAGACTCGTCGACGCTGAGGAGGCTCTCTGAGAATGGTCAGAGAGATGTCCACTTTGACAAGCACATGATCAGATGAGCCGATTGGAGCAGAAGAAGAGCAGCAGACATTTTCAGGGAAGTTTGTCATAACCAAATCCAGAAGAGAAGATGCTCCGTTGACTGAGATCCGGGTCGGGAAATTGACAGATTGTGTCAGTCCCAGTGAGTCGCAGAAGTCCTTTGCTGAAGAGCCATGGCTGGTGAGAGAGGTACCCACACCCAGCCAACTGGCATGGTGACAATTGAAATCACCACATATGAGGAAGAGAGAGTTGGGATGGGTAGATAGAAGTTGGTCCATATTATCAGACAGTGAGATGTAGATGGAGTCATCGCTGATTGGTGGACGGTACAACACACATATGAACAAAAGGTGGGAGCGAAGGGGAAGCCGTAGCCAAAGGTATTCCTGGGGGTGAGGTGGAGAGAGGGCAGTGGAGGGCGAGTGAGGAAGAGAGTTTTTTATAAAGATAGCAACCCCACCTCCAGGACGAGGCTCAGGTCTATCATACCGGAGGAGGGAGTAACCTGGGAGAGATACCAAGGCATCAGAGACATCATGAAGGAGGAAAGTTTCTGTTAAGCAGATCACATCTGGTTTGTCAGAAGCAACCTGTATGGAGAGGTCAGTCAAGTTTGAGCGAAGGCCCCGGATGTTTGAGGTCCATACCGTTAATGAAGAGTGTTGAAAAAACCACTTTTGTTGTTGTGTTGTGTTGAAAAAGTGTTGAAGTGTTGAAAAACCACTTTTCGCACTTGTGTTAGTGTTGAAAAACCACTTTTAGCACTTGTGTTAGTGTTGAAAAACCAGTTTCGCACTTGTGTTGGTGCAGGAAACCACTTTTGCACTTGTATTAGTGTGGAAAAACCTCTTTTCGCACTTGTGTTAGTGTTGAAAAACCACTTTTCGCACTTGTGTTAGTGTTGAAAAACCACTTTTCGCACTTGTGTTAGTGTTGAAAAACCACTTTTCGCACTTGTGCTAGTGTTGAAAAACCACTTTTCGCACTTGTGTTAGTGTTGAAAAACCACTTTTAGCACTTGTGTTGGTGCAGGAACCCACTTTTGCACTTGTATTATTGTGGAAAAAACACTTTTTGCACTTGTAATAGTGTTGAAAAACCACTTTTCGCACTTGTGTTAGTATTGAAAAACCACTTTTCGCACTTGTGTTGGTGCAGGAAACCACTTTTGCACTTGTATTAGTGTGGAAAAACCACTTTTCGCACTTGTGATAGTGTTGAAAAACCACTTTTCGCACTTGTGTTAGTGTTGAAAAATCACTTTTCGCACATGTGTTGGTGCATGAAACCACTTTTGCACTTGTATTCGTGTGGAAAAAACACTTTTTGCACTTGTGATAGTGTTGAAAAACCACTTTTCGCACTTGTGTTAGTGTTGAAAAACCACTTTTCGCACTAGTGTTGGTGCAGGAAACCACTTTTGCACTTGTATTAGTGTGGAAAAACCACTTTTCGCACTTGTGTTAGTGTTGAAAAACCACTTTTCGCACTTGTGTTAGTGTTGAAAAACCACTTTTCGCACTTGTGTTGGTGCAGGAAACCACTTTTACACTTGTATTAGTGTGGAAAAAACACTTTTTGCACTTGTGATAGTGTTGGAAAACCACTTTTCGCACTTGTGTTAGTGTTGAAAAACCACTTTTCGCACTTGTGTTGGTGCAGGAAAACCACTTTTGCACTTGTATTAGTGTGGAAAAACCACTTTTCACACTTGTGTTCGTGTTGAAAAACCACTTTTCGCACTTGTGTTAGTGTTGAAAAACCACTTTTCGCACTTGTGTTGGTGCAGGAAACCACTTTTGCACTTGTATTAGTATGGAAAAACCACTTTTCACACTTGTGTTAGTGTTGAAAAACCACTTTTCACACTTGTGTTAGTGTTGAAAAACCACTTTTCGCACTTGTGTTGGTGCAGGAAACCACTTTTGCACTTGTATTAGTGTGGAAAAACCACTTTTTGCACTTGTGATAGTGTTGAAAAACCACTTTCCGCACTTGTGTTAGTGTTGAAAAACCACTTTTCGCACTTGTGTTAGTGTTGAAAAAACACTTTTCGCACTTGTGTTGGTGCAGGAAACCACTTTTGCACTTGTATTAGTGTGGAAAAAACACTTTTTGCACTTGTGATAGTGTTGAAAAACCACTTTTCGCACTTGTGTTGGTGCAGGAAACCACTTTTGCACTTGTATTAGTGTGGAAAAACCACTTTTCGCACTTGTGTTAGTGTTGAAAAACCACTTTTCGCACTTGTGTTAGTGTTGAAAAACCACTTTTCGCACTTGTGTTGATGCAGGAAACCACTTTTGCACTTGTATTAGTGTGGAAAAAACACTTTTTGCACTTGTGATAGTGTTGAAAAACCACTTTTTGCACTTCTGTTAGTGTTGAAAAACCACTTTTCGCACTTGTGTTGGTGCAGGAAACCACTTTTGCACTTGTATTAGTGTGGAAAAACCACTTTTCGCACTTGTGTTAGTGTTGAAAAACCACTTTTCGCACTTGTGTTAGTGTTGAAAAACCACTTTTCGCACTTGTGTTAGTGTTGAAAAACCACTTTTCGCACTTGTGTTGGTGCAGGAAACCACTTTTGCACTTGTATTAGTGTGGAAAAACCACTTTTCGCACTTGTGTTAGTGTTGAAAAACCACTTTTCGCACTTGTGTTAGTGTTGAAAAACCACTTTTCGCACTTGTGTTGGTGCAGGAAACCACTTTTGCACTTGTATTAGTGTGGAAAAACCACTTTTCGCACTTGTGTTAGTGTTGAAAAACCAGTTTCGCACTTGTGTTGGTGCAGGAAACCACTTTTGCACTTGTATTAGTGTGGAAAAACCACTTTTCGCACTTGTGTTAGTGTTGAAAAACCACTTTTTGCACTTGTGTTAGTGTTGAAAAACCACTTTTCGCACTTGTGTTAGTGTTGAAAAACCACTTTTCGCACTTGTGCTAGTGTTGAAAAACCACTTTTCGCACTTGTGTTAGTGTTGAAAAACCACGTTTAGCACTTGTGTTAGTGTTGAAAAACCAGTTTCGCACTTGTGTTGGTGCAGGAAACCACTTTTGCACTTGTATTAGTGTGGAAAAACCACTTTTCGCACTTGTGTTAGTGTTGAAAAACCACTTTTCGCACTTGTGTTAGTGTTGAAAAACCACTTTTCGCACTTGTGTTAGTGTTGAAAAACCACTTTTCGCACTTGTGCTAGTGTTGAAAAACCACTTTTCGCACTTGTGTTAGTGTTGAAAAACCACTTTTAGCACTTGTGTTGGTGCAGGAACCCACTTTTGCACTTGTATTATTGTGGAAAAAACACTTTTTGCACTTGTGATAGTGTTGAAAAACCACTTTTCGCACTTGTGTTAGTGTTGAAAAACCACTTTTCGCACTTGTGTTGGTGCAGGAAACCACTTTTGCACTTGTATTAGTGTGGAAAAAACACTTTTTGCACTTGTGATAGTGTTGAAAAACCACTTTTCGCACTTGTGTTAGTGTTGAAAAACCACTTTTCGCACTTGTGTTGGTGCAGGAAACCACTTTTGCACTTGTATTAGTGTGGAAAAACCACTTTTCGCACTTGTGTTAGTGTTGAAAAACCACTTTTCGCACTTGTGTTAGTGTTGAAAAACCACTTTTCGCACTTGTGTTGATGCAGGAAACCACTTTTGCACTTGTATTAGTGTGGAAAAAACACTTTTTTCACTTGTGATAGTGTTGAAAAACCACTTTTCGCACTTCTGTTAGTGTTGAAAAACCACTTTTCGCACTTGCGTTGGTGCAGGAAACCACTTTTGCACTTGTATTAGTGTGGAAAAACCACTTTTCGCACTTGTGTTAGTGTTGAAAAACCACTTTTTTCACTTGTGATAGTGTTGAAAAACCACTTTTCGCACTTCTGTTAGTGTTGAAAAACCACTTTTCGCACTTGTGTTGGTGCAGGAAACCACTTTTGCACTTGTATTAGTGTGGAAAAACCACTTTTCGCACTTGTGTTAGTGTTGAAAACCACTTTTCGCACTTGTGTTGGTGCAGGAAACCACTTTTGCACTTGTATTAGTGTGGAAAAACCACTTTTTGCACTTGTGTTAGTGTTGAAAACCACTTTTCGCACTTGTGTTGGTGCAGGAAACCACTTTTGCACTTGTATTAGTGTGGAAAAACCACTTTTCGCACTTGTGTTAGTGTTGAAAAACCACTTTTCGCACTTGTGTTAGTGTTGAAAAATCACTTTTCGCACTTGTGTTGGTGCAGGAAACCACTTTTGCACTTGTATTAGTGTGGAAAAACCACTTTTCGCACTTGTGTTACTGTTGAAAAACCACTTTTCGCACTTGTGTTAGTGTTGAAAAATCACTTTTCGCACTTGTGTTAGTGTTGAAAAATCACTTTTCGCACTTGTGTTAGTGTTGAAAAACCACTTTTCGCACTTGTGTTAGTGTTGAAAAATCACTTTTCGCACTTGTGTTAGTGTTGAAAAACCACTTTTCGCACTTGTGTTGGTGCAGGAAACCACTTTTGCACTTGTATTAGTGTGGAAAAACCACTTTTCGCACTTGTGTTAGTGTTGAAAAACCACTTTTCGCACTTGTGTTGGTGCAGGAAACCACTTTTGCACTTGTATTAGTGTGGAAAAAACACTTTTTGCACTTGTGATAGTGTTGAAAAACCACTTTTCGCACTTGTGTTAGTGTTGAAAAACCACTTTTCGCACTTGTGTTGGTGCAGGAAACCACTTTTGCACTTGTATTAGTGTGGAAAAACCACTTTTTGCACTTGTGTTAGTGTTGAAAAACCACTTTTCGCACTTGTGTTGGTGCAGGAAACCACTTTTGCACTTGTATTAGTGTGGAAAAACCACTTTTCGCACTTGTGTTAGTGTTGAAAAACCACTTTTCGCACTTGTGTTAGTGTTGAAAAACCACTTTTCGCACTTGTGTTGGTGCAGGAAACCACTTTTGCACTTGTATTAGTGTGGAAAAACCACTTTTCACACTTGTGTTAGTGTTGAAAAACCACTTTTCGCACTTGTGTTAGTGTTGAAAAATCACTTTTCGCACTTGTGTTGGTGCATGAAACCACTTTTGCACTTGTATTCGTGTGGAAAAAACACTTTTTGCACTTGTGATAGTGTTGAAAAACCACTTTTCGCACTTGTGTTAGTGTTGAAAAACCACTTTTCGCACTAGTGTTGGTGCAGGAAACCACTTTTGCACTTGTATTAGTGTGGAAAAACCACTTTTCGCACTTGTGTTAGTGTTGAAAAACCACTTTTCGCACTTGTGTTAGTGTTGAAAAACCACTTTTCGCACTTGTGTTGGTGCAGGAAACCACTTTTACACTTGTATTAGTGTGGAAAAAACACTTTTTGCACTTGTGATAGTGTTGAAAAACCACTTTTTGCACTTGTGTTAGTGTTGAAAAACCACTTTTCGCACTTGTGTTGGTGCAGGAAAACCACTTTTGCACTTGTATTAGTGTGGAAAAACTACTTTTCACACTTGTGTTAGTGTTGAAAAACCACTTTTCGCACTTGTGTTAGTGTTGAAAAACAACTTTTCGCACTTGTGTTGGTGCAGGAAACCACTTTTGCACTTGTATTAGTATAGAAAAACCACTTTTCACACTTGTGTTAGTGTTGAAAAACCACTTTTCGCACTTGTGTTAGTGTTGAAAAACCACTTTTCGCACTTGTGTTGGTGCAGGAAACCACTTTTGCACTTGTATTAGTGTGGAAAAACCACTTTTTGCACTTGTGATAGTGTTGAAAAACCACTTTCCGCACTTGTGTTAGTGTTGAAAAACCACTTTTCGCACTTGTGTTAGTGTTGAAAAAACACTTTTCGCACTTGTGTTGGTGCAGGAAACCACTTTTGCACTTGTATTAGTGTGGAAAAACCACTTTTCGCACTTGTGTTAGTGTTGAAAAACTACTTTTCGCACTTGTGTTAGTGTTGAAAAACCACTTTTCGCACTTGTGTTGATGCAGGAAACCACTTTTGCACTTGTATTAGTGTGGAAAAAACACTTTTTGCACTTGTGATAGTGTTGAAAAACCACTTTTTGCACTTCTGTTAGTGTTGAAAAACCACTTTTCGCACTTGTGTTGGTGCAGGAAACCACTTTTGCACTTGTATTAGTGTGGAAAAAACCACTTTTCACACTTGTGTTCGTGTTGAAAATCCACTTTTTGCACTTGTGTTAGTGTTGAAAAACCACTTTTCGCACTTGTGTTGTTGCAGGAAACCACTTTTGCACTTATATTAGTGTGGAAAAACCACTTTTCGCACTTGTGTTAGTGTTGAAAAACCACTTTTCGCACTTGTGTTAGTGTTGAAAAACCACTTTTCGCACTTGTGTTGGTGCAGGAAACCACTTTTGCACTTGTATTAGTGTGGAAAAACCACTTTTCGCACTTGTGCTAGTGTTGAAAAACCACTTTTCGCACTTGTGTTAGTGTTGAAAAACCACTTTTCGCACTTGTGTTGGTGCAGGAAACCACTTTTGCACTTGTATTAGTGTGGAAAAACCACTTTTCGCACTTGTGTTAGTGTTGAAAAACCAGTTTCGCACTTGTGTTGGTGCAGGAAACCACTTTTGCACTTGTATTAGTGTGGAAAAACCACTTTTCGCACTTGTGTTAGTGTTGAAAAACCACTTTTTGCACTTGTGTTAGTGTTGAAAAACCACTTTTCGCTCTTGTGTTAGTGTTGAAAAACCACTTTTCACACTAGTGTTGGTGCAGGAAACCACTTTTGCACTTGTATTAGTGTGGAAAAACCACTTTTCGCACTTGTGTTAGTGTTGAAAAACCACTTTTCGCACTTGTGTTAGTGTTGAAAAACCACTTTTCGCACTTGTGTTGGTGCAGGAAACCACTTTTGCACTTGTATTAGTGTGGAAAAAACACTTTTTGCACTTGTGATAGTGTTGAAAAACCACTTTTCGCACTTGTGTTAGTGTTGAAAAACCACTTTTCGCACTTGTGTTGGTGCAGGAAACCACTTTTGCACTTGTATTAGTGTGGAAAAACCACTTTTTGCACTTGTGTTAGTGTTGAAAAACCACTTTTCGCACTTGTGTTGGTGCAGGAAACCACTTTTGCACTTGTATTAGTGTGGAAAAACCACTTTTCGCACTTGTGTTAGTGTTGAAAAACCACTTTTCGCACTTGTGTTAGTGTTGAAAAACCACTTTTCGCACTTGTGTTGGTGCAGGAAACCACTTTTGCACTTGTATTAGTGTGGAAAAACCACTTTTCGCACTTGTGTTAGTGTTGAAAAACCACTTTTCGCACTTGTGTTAGTGTTGAAAAATCACTTTTCGCACTTGTGTTGGTGCATGAAACCACTTTTGCATTTGTATTCGTGTGGAAAAAACACTTTTTGCACTTGTGATAGTGTTGAAAAATCACTTTTCGCACTTGTGTTAGTGTTGAAAAACCACTTTTCGCACTAGTGTTGGTGCAGGAAACCACTTTTGCACTTGTATTAGTGTGGAAAAACCACTTTTCGCACTTGTGTTAGTGTTGAAAAACCACTTTTCGCACTTGTGTTAGTGTTGAAAAACCACTTTTCGCACTTGTGTTGGTGCAGGAAACCACTTTTACACTTGTATTAGTGTGGAAAAAACACTTTTTGCACTTGTGATAGTGTTGGAAAACCACTTTTCGCACTTGTGTTAGTGTTGAAAAACCACTTTTCGCACTTGTGTTGGTGCAGGAAAACCACTTTTGCACTTGTATTAGTGTGGAAAAACCACTTTTCACACTTGTGTTAGTGTTGAAAAACCACTTTTCGCACTTGCGTTAGTGTTGAAAAACCACTTTTCGCACTTGTGTTGGTGCAGGAAACCACTTTTGCACTTGTATTAGTATGGAAAAACCACTTTTTACACTTGTGTTAGTGTTGAAAAACCACTTTTCGCACTTGTGTTAGTGTTGAAAAACCACTTTTCGCACTTGTGTTGGTGCAGGAAACCACTTTTGCACTTGTATTAGTGTGGAAAAACCACTTTTTGCACTTGTGATAGTGTTGAAAAACCACTTTCCGCACTTGTGTTAGTGTTGAAAAACCACTTTTCGCACTTGTGTTAGTGTTGAAAAAACACTTTTCGCACTTGTGTTGGTGCAGGAAACCACTTTTGCACTTGTATTAGTGTGGAAAAAACACTTTTTGCACTTGTGATAGTGTTGAAAAACCACTTTTCGCACTTGTGTTGGTGCAGGAAACCACTTTTGCACTTGTATTAGTGTGGAAAAACCACTTTTCGCACTTGTGTTAGTGTTGAAAAACCACTTTTCGCACTTGTGTTAGTGTTGAAAAACCACTTTTCGCACTTGTGTTGATGCAGGAAACCACTTTTGCACTTGTATTAGTGTGGAAAAAACACTTTTTGCACTTGTGATAGTGTTGAAAAACCACTTTTTGCACTTCTGTTAGTGTTGAAAAACCACTTTTCGCACTTGTGTTGGTGCAGGAAACCACTTTTGCACTTGTATTAGTGTGGAAAAACCACTTTTCGCACTTGTGTTCATGTTGAAAAACCACTTTTTGCACTTGTGTTAGTGTTGAAAAACCACTTTTCGCACTTGTGTTGTTGCAGGAAACCACTTTTGCACTTATATTAGTGTGGAAAAACCACTTTTCGCACTTGTGTTAGTGTTGAAAAACCACTTTTCGCACTTGTGTTCGTGTTGAAAAACCACTTTTCGCACTTGTGTTGGTGCAGGAAACCACTTTTGCACTTGTATTAGTGTGGAAAAACCACTTTTCGCACTTGTGCTAGTGTTGAAAAACCACTTTTCGCACTTGTGTTAGTGTTGAAAAACCACTTTTCGCACTTGTGTTGGTGCAGGAAACCACTTTTGCACTTGTTTAGTGTGGAAAAACCACTTTTCGCACTTGTGTTAGTGTTGAAAAACCACTTTTCGCACTTGTGTTAGTGTTGAAAAACCACTTTTCGCATTTGTGTTAGTGTTGAAAAACCACTTTTCGCACTTGTGCTAGTGTTGAAAAACCACTTTTCGCACTTGTGTTAGTGTTGAAAAACCACTTTTAGCACTTGTGTTGGTGCAGGAACCCACTTTTGCACTTGTATTATTGTGGAAAAAACACTTTTTGCACTTGTGATAGTGTTGAAAAACCACTTTTCGCACTTGTGTTAGTATTGAAAAACCACTTTTCGCACTTGTGTTGGTGCAGGAAACCACTTTTGCACTTGTATTAGTGTGGAAAAAACACTTTTTGCATTTGTGATAGTGTTGAAAAACCACTTTTCGCACTTGTGTTAGTGTTGAAAAACCACTTTTCGCACTTGTGTTGGTGCAGGAAACCACTTTTGCACTTGTATTAGTGTGGAAAAACCACTTTTCGCACTTGTGTTAGTGTTGAAAAACCACTTTTTGCACTTGTGTTAGTGTTGAAAAACCACTTTTCGCACTTGTGTTGATGCAGGAAACCACTTTTGCACTTGTATTAGTGTGGAAAAAACACTTTTTTCACTTGTGATAGTGTTGAAAAACCACTTTTCGCACTTCTGTTAGTGTTGAAAAACCACTTTTCGCACTTGTGTTGGTGCAGGAAACCACTTTTGCACTTGTAATAGTGTGGAAAAACCACTTTTCGCACTTGTGTTAGTGTTGAAAACCACTTTTCGCACTTGTGTTGGTGCAGGAAACCACTTTTGCACTTGTATTAGTGTGGAAAAACCACTTTTCGCACTTGTGTTAGTGTTGAAAAACCACTTTTCGCACTTGTGTTGGTGCAGGAAACCACTTTTGCACTTGTATTAGTATGGAAAAACCACTTTTCACACTTGTGTTAGTGTTGAAAAACCACTTTTCGCACTTATGTTAGTGTTGAAAAACCACTTTTCGCACTTGTGTTGGTGCAGGAAACCACTTTTGCACTTGTATTAGTGTGGAAAAACCACTTTTTGCACTTGTGATAGTGTTGAAAAACCACTTTCCGCACTTGTGTTAGTGTTGAAAAACCACTTTTCGCACTTGTGTTAGTGTTGAAAAAACACTTTTCGCACTTGTGTTGGTGCAGGAAACCACTTTTGCACTTGTATTAGTGTGGAAAAAACACTTTTTGCACTTGTGATAGTGTTGAAAAACCACTTTTCGCACTTGTGTTGGTGCAGGAAACCACTTTTGCACTTGTATTAGTGTGGAAAAACCACTTTTCGCACTTGTGTTAGTGTTGAAAAACCACTTTTCGCACTTGTGTTAGTGTTGAAAAACCACTTTTCGCACTTGTGTTGATGCAGGAAACCACTTTTGCACTTGTATTAGTGTGGAAAAAACACTTTTTGCACTTGTGATAGTGTTGAAAAACCACTTTTTGCACTTCTGTTAGTGTTGAAAAACCACTTTTCGCACTTGTGTTGGTGCAGGAAACCACTTTTGCACTTGTATTAGTGTGGAAAAACCACTTTTCGCACTTGTGTTCGTGTTGAAAAACCACTTTTTGCACTTGTGTTAGTGTTGAAAAACCACTTTTCGCACTTGTGTTGTTGCAGGAAACCACTTTTGCACTTATATTAGTGTGGAAAAACCACTTTTCGCACTTGTGTTCGTGTTGAAAAACCACTTTTCGCACTTGTGTTGGTGCAGGAAACCACTTTTGCACTTGTATTAGTGTGGAAAAACCACTTTTCGCACTTGTGCTAGTGTTGAAAAACCACTTTTCGCACTTGTGTTAGTGTTGAAAAACCACTTTTCGCACTTGTGTTGGTGCAGGAAACCACTTTTGCACTTGTATTAGTGTGGAAAAACCACTTTTCGCACTTGTGTTAGTGTTGAAAAACCAGTTTCGCACTTGTGTTGGTGCAGGAAACCACTTTTGCACTTGTATTAGTGTGGAAAACCACTTTTCGCACTTGTGTTAGTGTTGAAAAACCACTTTTTGCACTTGTGTTAGTGTTGAAAAACCACTTTTCGCACTTGTGTTAGTATTGAAAAACCACTTTTCGCACTTGTGCTAGTGTTGAAAAACCACTTTTCGCACTTGTGTTAGTGTTGAAAAACCACTTTTAGCACTTTGTTAGTGTTGAAAAACCAGTTTCGCACTTGTGTTGGTGCAGGAAACCACTTTTGCACTTGTATTAGTGTGGAAAACCACTTTTCGCACTTGTGTTAGTGTTGAAAAACCACTTTTCGCACTTGTGTTAGTGTTGAAAAACCACTTTTCGCACTTGTGTTTGTGTTGAAAAACCACTTTTCGCACTTGTGCTAGTGTTGAAAAACCACTTTTCGCACTTGTGTTAGTGTTGAAAAACCACTTTTAGCACTTGTGTTGGTGCAGGAACCCACTTTTGCACTTGTATTATTGTGGAAAAAACACTTTTTGCACTTGTGATAGTGTTGAAAAACCACTTTTCGCACTTGTGTTAGTATTGAAAAACCACTTTTCGCACTTGTGTTGGTGCAGGAAACCACTTTTGCACTTGTATTAGTGTGGAAAAAACACTTTTTGCACTTGTGATAGTGTTGAAAAACCACTTTTCGCACTTGTGTTAGTGTTGAAAAACCACTTTTCGCACTTGTGTTGGTGCAGGAAACCACTTTTGCACTTGTATTAGTGTGGAAAAACCACTTTTCGCACTTGTGTTAGTGTTGAAAAACCACTTTTCGCACTTGTGTTAGTGTTGAAAAACCACTTTTCGCACTTGTGTTTGTGTTGAAAAACCACTTTTCGCACTTGTGCTAGTGTTGAAAAACCACTTTTCGCACTTGTGTTAGTGTTGAAAAACCACTTTTAGCACTTGTGTTGGTGCAGGAACCCACTTTTGCACTTGTATTATTGTGGAAAAAACACTTTTTGCACTTGTGATAGTGTTGAAAAACCACTTTTCGCACTTGTGTTAGTATTGAAAAACCACTTTTCGCACTTGTGTTGGTGCAGGAAACCACTTTTGCACTTGTATTAGTGTGGAAAAAACACTTTTTGCACTTGTGATAGTGTTGAAAAACCACTTTTCGCACTTGTGTTAGTGTTGAAAAACCACTTTTCGCACTTGTGTTGGTGCAGGAAACCACTTTGCACTTGTATTAGTGTGGAAAAACCACTTTTCGCACTTGTGTTAGTGTTGAAAAACCACTTTTCGCACTTGTGTTAGTGTTGAAAAACCACTTTTCGCACTTGTGTTGATGCAGGAAACCACTTTTGCACTTGTATTAGTGTGGAAAAAACACTTTTTTCACTTGTGATAGTGTTGAAAAACCACTTTTCGCACTTCTGTTAGTGTTGAAAAAACACTTTTCGCACTTGTGTTGGTGCAGGAAACCACTTTTGCACTTGTAATAGTGTGGAAAAACCACTTTTCGCACTTGTGTTAGTGTTGAAAACCACTTTTCGCACTTGTGTTGGTGCAGGAAACCACTTTTGCACTTGTATTAGTGTGGAAAAACCACTTTTCGCACTTGTGTTAGTGTTGAAAAACCACTTTTCGCACTTGTGTTGGTGCAGGAAACCACTTTTGCACTTGTATTAGTGTGGAAAAACCACTTTTCGCACTTGTGTTAGTGTTGAAAAACCACTTTTCGCACTTGTGTTAGTGTTGAAAAATCACTTTTCGCACTTGTGTTGGTGCAGGAAACCACTTTTGCACTTGTATTAGTGTGAAAAAACCACTTTTCGCACTTGTGTTAGTGTTGAAAAACCACTTTTCGCACTTGTGTTAGTGTTGAAAAATCACTTTTCGCACTTGTGTTAGTGTTGAAAAACCACTTTTCGCACTTGTGTTGGTGCAGGAAACCACTTTTGCACTTGTATTAGTGTGGAAAAACCACTTTTCGCACTTGTGTTAGTGTTGAAAAACCACTTTTCGCACTTGTGTTAGTGTTGAAAAACCACTTTTCACACTTGTGTTGGTGCAGGAAACCACTTTTGCAATTGTATTAGTGTGGAAAAACCACTTTTTGCACTTGTGATAGTGTTGAAAAACCACTTTCCGCACTTATGTTAGTGTTGGAAAACCACTTTTCGCACTTGTGTTAGTGTTGAAAAACCACTTTTCGCACTTGTGTTGGTGCAGCAAACCACTTTTGCACTTGTATTAGTGTGGAAAAAACACTTTTTGCACTTGTGTTAGTGTTGAAAAACCACTTTTCACACTTGTGTTGGTGCAGGAAACCACTTTTGCACTTGTATTAGTGTGGAAAAAACACTTTTTGCACTTGTGATAGTGTTGAAAAACCACTTTCCGCACTTGTGTTAGTGTTGGAAAACCACTTTTCGCACTTGTGTTAGTGTTGAAAAACCACTTTTCGCACTTGTGTTTGGTGCGGGAAACCACTTTTACACTTGTATTAGTGTGAAAAAAACACTTTTTGCACTTGTGATAGTGTTGGAAAACCACTTTTCGCACTTGTGTTAGTGTTGAAAAACCACTTTTCGCACTTGTGTTGGTGCAGGAAAACCACTTTTGCACTTGTATTAGTGTGGAAAAACCACTTTTCACACTTGTGTTAGCGTTGAAAAACCACTTTTCGCACTTGTGTTAGTGTTGAAAAACCACTTTTCGCACTTGTGTTGGTGCAGGAAACCACTTTTGCACTTGTATTAGTATGGAAAAACCACTTTTCACACTTGTGTTAGTGTTGAAAAACCACTTTTCGCACTTGTGTTAGTGTTGAAAAACCACTTTTCGCACTTGTGTTGGTGCAGGAAACCACTTTTGCACTTGTATTAGTGTGGAAAAACCACTTTTTGCACTTGTGATAGTGTTGAAAAACCACTTTCCGCACTTGTGTTGGTGTTGAAAAACCACTTTTCGCACTTGTGTTAGTGTTGAAAAAACACTTTTCGCACTTGTGTTGGTGCAGGAAACCACTTTTGCACTTGTATTAGTGTGGAAAAAACACTTTTTGCACTTGTGATAGTGTTGAAAAACCACTTTTCGCACTTGTGTTGGTGCAGGAAACCACTTTTGCACTTGTATTAGTGTGGAAAAACCACTTTTCGCACTTGTGTTAGTGTTGAAAAACCACTTTTCGCACTTGTGTTAGTGTTGAAAAACCACTTTTCGCACTTGTGTTGATGCAGGAAACCACTTTTGCACTTGTATTAGTGTGGAAAAAACACTTTTTGCACTTGTGATAGTGTTGAAAAACCACTTTTTGCACTTCTGTTAGTGTTGAAAAACCACTTTTCGCACTTGTGTTGGTGCAGGAAGCCACTTTTGCACTTGTATTAGTGTGGAAAAACCACTTTTCGCACTTGTGTTCGTGTTGAAAAACCACTTTTTGCACTTGTGTTAGTGTTGAAAAACCACTTTTCGCACTTGTGTTGTTGCAGGAAACCACTTTTGCACTTATATTAGTGTGGAAAAACCACTTTTCGCACTTGTGTTAGTGTTGAAAAACCACTTTTCGCACTTGTGTTCGTGTTGAAAAACCACTTTTCGCACTTGTGTTGGTGCAGGAAACCACTTTTGCACTTGTATTAGTGTGGAAAAACCACTTTTCGCACTTGTGCTAGTGTTGAAAAACCACTTTTCGCACTTGTGTTAGTGTTGAAAAACCACTTTTCGCACTTGTGTTGGTGCAGGAAACCACTTTTGCACTTGTATTAGTGTGGAAAAACCACTTTTCGCACTTGTGTTAGTGTTGAAAAACCAGTTTCGCACTTGTGTTGGTGCAGGAAACCACTTTTGCACTTGTATTAGTGTGGAAAAACCACTTTTCGCACTTGTGTTAGTGTTGAAAAACCACTTTTTGCACTTGTGTTAGTGTTGAAAAACCACTTTTTGCACTTGTGTTAGTGTTGAAAAACCACTTTTCGCACTTGTGTTAGTGTTGAAAAACCACTTTTCGCACTTGTGCTAGTGTTGAAAAACCACTTTTCGCACTTGTGTTAGTGTTGAAAAACCACTTTTAGCACTTGTGTTAGTGTTGAAAAACCAGTTTCGCACTTGTGTTGGTGCAGGAAACCACTTTTGCACTTGTATTAGTGTTGAAAAACCACTTTTCGCACTTGTGTTAGTGTTGAAAAACCACTTTTCGCACTTGTGTTAGTGTTGAAAAACCACTTTTCGCACTTGTGCTAGTGTTGAAAAACCACTTTTCGCACTTGTGTTAGTGTTGAAAAACCACTTTTAGCACTTGTGTTGGTGCAGGAACCCACTTTTGCACTTGTATTATTGTGGAAAAAAACACTTTTTGCACTTGTGATAGTGTTGAAAAACCACTTTTCGCACTTGTGTTAGTGTTGAAAAACCACTTTTCGCACTTGTGTTGGTGCAGGAAACCACTTTTGCACTTGTATTAGTGTGGAAAAAACACTTTTTGCACTTGTGATAGTGTTGAAAAACCACTTTTCGCACTTGTGTTAGTGTTGAAAAACCACTTTTCGCACTTGTGTTGGTGCAGGAAACCACTTTTGCACTTGTATTAGTGTGGAAAAACCACTTTTCGCACTTGTGTTAGTGTTGAAAAACCACTTTTCGCACTTGTGTTAGTGTTGAAAAACCACTTTTCGCACTTGTGTTGATGCAGGAAACCACTTTTGCACTTGTATTAGTGTGGAAAAAACACTTTTTTCACTTGTGATAGTGTTGAAAAACCACTTTTCGCACTTCTGTTAGTGTTGAAAAACCACTTTTCGCACTTGTGTTGGTGCAGGAAACCACTTTTGCACTTGTATTAGTGTGGAAAAACCACTTTTCGCACTTGTGTTAGTGTTGAAAACCACTTTTCGCACTTGTGTTGGTGCAGGAAACCACTTTTGCACTTGTATTAGTGTGGAAAAACCACTTTTCGCACTTGTGTTAGTGTTGAAAAACCACTTTTCGCACTTGTGTTGGTGCAGGAAACCACTTTTGCACTTGTATTAGTGTGGAAAAACCACTTTTCGCACTTGTGTTAGTGTTGAAAAACCACTTTTCGCACTTGTGTTAGTGTTGAAAAATCACTTTTCGCACTTGTGTTAGTGTTGAAAAACCACTTTTCGCACTTGTGTTGGTGCAGGAAACCACTTTTGCACTTGTATTAGTGTGGAAAAACCACTTTTCGCACTTGTGTTAGTGTTGAAAAACCACTTTTCGCACTTGTATTAGTGTGGAAAAACCACTTTTCGCACTTGTGTTAGTGTTGAAAACCACTTTTCGCACTTGTGTTGGTGCAGGAAACCACTTTTGCACTTGTATTAGTGTGGAAAAACCACTTTTCGCACTTGTGTTAGTGTTGAAAAATCACTTTTCGCACTTGTGTTGGTGCAGGAAACCACTTTTGCACTTGTATTAGTGTGGAAAAACCACTTTTCGCACTTGTGTTAGTGTTGAAAAACCACTTTTCGCACTTGTGTTAGTGTTGAAAAATCACTTTTCGCACTTGTGTTAGTGTTGAAAAACCACTTTTTGCACTTGTGTTGGTGCAGGAAACCACTTTTGCACTTGTATTAGTGTGGAAAAACCACTTTTCGCACTTGTGTTAGTGTTGAAAAACCACTTTTCGCACTTGTGTTAGTGTTGAAAAACCACTTTTCACACTTGTGTTGGTGCAGGAAACCACTTTTGCACTTGTATTAGTGTGGAAAAACCACTTTTTGCACTTGTGATAGTGTTGAAAAACCACTTTCCGCACTTGTGTTAGTGTTGGAAAACCACTTTTCGCACTTGTGTTAGTGTTGAAAAACCACTTTTCGCACTTGTGTTGGTGCAGGAAACCACTTTTGCACTTGTATTAGTGTGGAAAAAACACTTTTTTGCACTTGTGATATTGTTGAAAAACCACTTTTCGCACTTGTGTTAGTGTTGAAAAACCACTTTTCGCTCTTGTGTTAGTGTTGAAAAACCACTTTTCGCACTTGTGTTGGTGCAGGAAACCACTTTTGCACTTGTATTAGTGTGGAAAAACCACTTTTCGCACTTGTGTTAGTGTTGAAAACCACTTTTCGCACTTGTGTTGGTGCAGGAAACCACTTTTGCACTTGTATTAGTGTGGAAAAACCACTTTTCGCACTTGTGTTAGTGTTGAAAAACCACTTTTCGCACTTGTGTTGGTGCAGGAAACCACTTTTGCACTTGTATTAGTGTGGAAAAACCACTTTTCGCACTTGTGTTAGTGTTGAAAAACCACTTTTCGCACTTGTGTTAGTGTTGAAAAATCACTTTTCGCACTTGTGTTGGTGCAGGAAACCACTTTTGCACTTGTATTAGTGTGGAAAAACCACTTTTCGCACTTGTGTTAGTGTTGAAAAACCACTTTTCGCACTTGTGTTAGTGTTGAAAAATCACTTTTCGCACTTGTGTTAGTGTTGAAAAACCACTTTTCGCACTTGTGTTGGTGCAGGAAACCACTTTTGCACTTGTATTAGTGTGGAAAAACCACTTTTCGCACTTGTGTTGGTGTTGAAAAACCACTTTTCGCACTTGTGTTAGTGTTGAAAAACCACTTTTCACACTTGTGTTGGTGCAGGAAACCACTTTTGCACTTGTATTAGTGTGGAAAAACCACTTTTTGCACTTGTGATAGTGTTGAAAAACCACTTTCCGCACTTGTGTTAGTGTTGGAAAACCACTTTTCGCACTTGTGTTAGTGTTGAAAAACCACTTTTCGCACTTGTGTTGGTGCAGGAAACCACTTTTGCACTTGTATTAGTGTGGAAAAAACACTTTTTGCACTTGTGATATTGTTGAAAAACCACTTTTCGCACTTGTGTTAGTGTTGAAAAACCACTTTTCGCTCTTGTGTTAGTGTTGAAAAACCACTTTTCACACTAGTGTTGGTGCAGGAAACCACTTTTGCACTTGTATTAGTGTGGAAAAACCACTTTTCGCACTTGTGTTAGTGTTGAAAAACCACTTTTCGCACTTGTGTTAGTGTTGAAAGACCACTTTTCGCACTTGTGTTGGTGCAGGAAACCACTTTTGCACTTGTATTAGTGTGGTAAAAACACTTTTTGCACTTGTGATAGTGTTGAAAAACCACTTTTCGCACTTGTGTTAGTGTTGAAAAACCACTTTTCGCACTTGTGTTGGTGCAGGAAACCACTTTTGCACTTGTATTAGTGTGGAAAAACCACTTTTCGCACTTGTGTTAGTGTTGAAAAACCACTTTTCGCACTTGTGTTGGTGCAGGAAACAACTTTTGCACTTGTATTAGTGTGGAAAAACCACTTTTCGCACTTGTGTTAGTGTTGAAAAACCACATTTCGCACTTGTGTTAGTATTGAAAAACCACTTTTCGCACTTGTGTTGGTGCAGGAAACCACTTTTGCACTTGTATTAGTGTGGAAAAACCACTTTTCGCACTTGTGTTAGTGTTGAAAAACCACTTTTTGCACTTGTGTTAGTGTTGAAAAATCACTTTTCGCACTTGTGTTGGTGCATGAAACCACTTTTGCACTTGTATTCGTGTGGAAAAAACACTTTTTGCACTTGTGATAGTGTTGAAAAACCACTTTTCGCACTTGTGTTAGTGTTGAAAAACCACTTTTCGCACTAGTGTTGGTGCAGGAAACCACTTTTGCACTTGTATTAGTGTGGAAAAACCACTTTTTGCACTTGTGTTAGTGTTGAAAAACCACTTTTCGCACTTGTGTTAGTGTTGAAAAACCACTTTTCGCAATTGTGTTGGTGCAGGAAACCACTTTTACACTTGTATTAGTGTGGAAAAAACACTTTTTGCACTTGTGATAGTGTTGAAAAACCACTTTTCGCACTTGTGTTAGTGTTGAAAAACCACTTTTCGCACTTGTGTTGGTGCAGGAAAACCACTTTTGCACTTGTATTAGTGTGGAAAAAACCACTTTTCACACTTGTGTTAGTGTTGAAAAACCACTTTTCGCACTTGTGTTAGTGTTGAAAAACCACTTTTCGC
The DNA here is from genome assembly GCF_964187855.1 of Myxine glutinosa. NCBI lineage: Eukaryota > Metazoa > Chordata > Myxini > Myxiniformes > Myxinidae > Myxine > Myxine glutinosa. Next base: position 113,772 of record NW_027617226.1, on the reverse strand, counting down.
ACTTGTGTTGGTGCAGGAAACCACTTTTGCACTTGTATTAGTGTGGAAAAACCACTTTTCACACTTGTGTTAGTGTTGAAAAACCACTTTTCGCACTTGTGTTAGTGTTGAAAAACCACTTTTCGCACTTGTGTTGGTGCAGGAAACCACTTTTGCACTTGTATTAGTGTGGAAAAACCACTTTTTGCACTTGTGATAGTGTTGAAAAACCACTTTCCGCACTTGTGTTAGTGTTGAAAAACCACTTTTCGCACTTGTGTTAGTGTTGAAAAAACACTTTTCGCACTTGTGTTGGTGCAGGAAACCACTTTTGCACTTGTATTAGTGTGGAAAAAACACTTTTTGCACTTGTGATAGTGTTGAAAAACCACTTTTCGCACTTGTGTTGGTGCAGGAAACCACTTTTGCACTTGTATTAGTGTGGAAAAACCACTTTTCGCACTTGTGTTAGTGTTGAAAAACCACTTTTCGCACTTATGTTAGTGTTGAAAAACCACTTTTCGCACTTGTGTTGATGCAGGAAACCACTTTTGCACTTGTATTAGTGTGGAAAAAACACTTTTTGCACTTGTGATAGTGTTGAAAAACCACTTTTTGCACTTCTGTTAGTGTTGAAAAACCACTTTTCGCACTTGTGTTGGTGCAGGAAACCACTTTTGCACTTGTATTAGTGTGGAAAAACCACTTTTCGCACTTGTGTTCGTGTTGAAAAACCACTTTTTGCACTTGTGTTAGTGTTGAAAAACCACTTTTCGCACTTGTGTTGTTGCAGGAAACCACTTTTGCACTTGTATTAGTGTGGAAAAACCACTTTTCGCACTTGTGTTAGTGTTGAAAAACCACTTTTCGCACTTGTGTTAGTGTTGAAAAACCACTTTTCGCACTTGTGTTGGTGTTGAAAAACCACTTTTAGCACTTGTGTTAGTGTTGAAAAACCAGTTTCGCACTTGTGTTGGTGCAGGAAACCACTTTTGCACTTGTATTAGTGTGGAAAAACCACTTTTCGCACTTGTGTTAGTGTTGAAAAACCACTTTTTGCACTTGTGTTAGTGTTGAAAAACCACTTTTTGCACTTGTGTTAGTGTTGAAAAACCACTTTTCGCACTTGTGTTAGTGTTGAAAAACCACTTTTCGCACTTGTGCTAGTGTTGAAAAACCACTTTTCGCACTTGTGTTAGTGTTGAAAAACCACTTTTAGCACTTGTGTTAGTGTTGAAAAACCAGTTTCGCACTTGTGTTGGTGCAGGAAACCACTTTTGCACTTGTATTAGTGTGGAAAAACCACTTTTCGCACTTGTGTTAGTGTTGAAAAACCACTTTTCGCACTTGTGTTAGTGTTGAAAAACCACTTTTCGCACTTGTGTTAGTGTTGAAAAACCACTTTTCGCACTTGTGCTAGTGTTGAAAAACCACTTTTCGCACTTGTGTTAGTGTTGAAAAACCACTTTTAGCACTTGTGTTGTTGCAGGAACCCACTTTTGCACTTGTATTATTGTGGAAAAAAACACTTTTTGCACTTGTGATAGTGTTGAAAAACCACTTTTCGCACTTGTGTTAGTGTTGAAAAACCACTTTTCGCACTTGTGTTGGTGCAGGAAACCACTTTTGCACTTGTATTAGTGTGGAAAAAACACTTTTTGCACTTGTGATAGTGTTGAAAAACCACTTTTCGCACTTGTGTTAGTGTTGAAAAACCACTTTTCGCACTTGTGTTGGTGCAGGAAACCACTTTTGCACTTGTATTAGTGTGGAAAAACCACTTTTCGCACTTGTGTTAGTGTTGAAAAACCACTTTTCGCACTTGTGTTAGTGTTGAAAAACCACTTTTCGCACTTGTGTTGATGCAGGAAACCACTTTTGCACTTGTATTAGTGTGGAAAAAACACTTTTTTCACTTGTGATAGTGTTGAAAAACCACTTTTCGCACTTCTGTTAGTGTTGAAAAACCACTTTTCGCACTTGTGTTGGTGCAGGAAACCACTTTTGCACTTGTATTAGTGTGGAAAAACCACTTTTCGCACTTGTGTTAGTGTTGAAAACCACTTTTCGCACTTGTGTTGGTGCAGGAAACCACTTTTGCACTTGTATTAGTGTGGAAAAACCACTTTTCGCACTTGTGTTAGTGTTGAAAAACCACTTTTCGCACTTGTGTTGGTGCAGGAAACCACTTTTGCACTTGTATTAGTGTGGAAAAACCACTTTTCGCACTTGTGTTAGTGTTGAAAAACCACTTTTCGCACTTGTGTTAGTGTTGAAAAATCACTTTTCGCACTTGTGTTAGTGTTGAAAAACCACTTTTCGCACTTGTGTTGGTGCAGGAAACCACTTTTGCACTTGTATTAGTGTGGAAAAACCACTTTTCGCACTTGTGTTAGTGTTGAAAAACCACTTTTCGCACTTGTATTAGTGTGGAAAAACCACTTTTCGCACTTGTGTTAGTGTTGAAAACCACTTTTCGCACTTGTGTTGGTGCAGGAAACCACTTTTGCACTTGTATTAGTGTGGAAAAACCACTTTTCGCACTTGTGTTAGTGTTGAAAAATCACTTTTCGCACTTGTGTTGGTGCAGGAAACCACTTTTGCACTTGTATTAGTGTGGAAAAACCACTTTTCGCACTTGTGTTAGTGTTGAAAAACCACTTTTCGCACTTGTGTTAGTGTTGAAAAATCACTTTTCGCACTTGTGTTAGTGTTGAAAAACCACTTTTTGCACTTGTGTTGGTGCAGGAAACCACTTTTGCACTTGTATTAGTGTGGAAAAACCACTTTTCGCACTTGTGTTAGTGTTGAAAAACCACTTTTCGCACTTGTGTTAGTGTTAAAAAACCACTTTTCACACTTGTGTTGGTGCAGGAAACCACTTTTGCACTTGTATTAGTGTGGAAAAACCACTTTTTGCACTTGTGATAGTGTTGAAAAACCACTTTCCGCACTTGTGTTAGTGTTGGAAAACCACTTTTCGCACTTGTGTTAGTGTTGAAAAACCACTTTTCGCACTTGTGTTGGTGCAGGAAACCACTTTTGCACTTGTATTAGTGTGGAAAAAACACTTTTTGCACTTGTGATATTGTTGAAAAACCACTTTTCGCACTTGTGTTAGTGTTGAAAAACCACTTTTCGCTCTTGTGTTAGTGTTGAAAAACCACTTTTCGCACTTGTGTTGGTGCAGGAAACCACTTTTGCACTTGTATTAGTGTGGAAAAACCACTTTTCGCACTTGTGTTAGTGTTGAAAACCACTTTTCGCACTTGTGTTGGTGCAGGAAACCACTTTTGCACTTGTATTAGTGTGGAAAAACCACTTTTCGCACTTGTGTTAGTGTTGAAAAACCACTTTTCGCACTTGTGTTGGTGCAGGAAACCACTTTTGCACTTGTATTAGTGTGGAAAAACCACTTTTCGCACTTGTGTTAGTGTTGAAAAACCACTTTTCGCACTTGTGTTAGTGTTGAAAAATCACTTTTCGCACTTGTGTTGGTGCAGGAAACCACTTTTGCACTTGTATTAGTGTGGAAAAACCACTTTTCGCACTTGTGTTAGTGTTGAAAAATCACTTTTCGCACTTGTGTTAGTGTTGAAAAACCACTTTTCGCACTTGTGTTGGTGCAGGAAACCACTTTTGCACTTGTATTAGTGTGGAAAAACCACTTTTCGCACTTGTGTTGGTGTTGAAAAACCACTTTTCGCACTTGTGTTAGTGTTGAAAAACCACTTTTCACACTTGTGTTGGTGCAGGAAACCACTTTTGCACTTGTATTAGTGTGGAAAAACCACTTTTTGCACTTGTGATAGTGTTGAAAAACCACTTTCCGCACTTGTGTTAGTGTTGGAAAACCACTTTTCGCACTTGTGTTAGTGTTGAAAAACCACTTTTCGCACTTGTGTTGGTGCAGGAAACCACTTTTGCACTTGTATTAGTGTGGAAAAAAACTTTTTGCACTTGTGATATTGTTGAAAAACCACTTTTCGCACTTGTGTTAGTGTTGAAAAACCACTTTTCGCTCTTGTGTTAGTGTTGAAAAACCACTTTTCACACTAGTGTTGGTGCAGGAAACCACTTTTGCACTTGTATTAGTGTGGAAAAACCACTTTTCGCACTTGTGTTAGTGTTGAAAAACCACTTTTCGCACTTGTGTTAGTGTTGAAAGACCACTTTTCGCACTTGTGTTGGTGCAGGAAACCACTTTTGCACTTGTATTAGTGTGGTAAAAACACTTTTTGCACTTGTGATAGTGTTGAAAAACCACTTTTCGCACTTGTGTTAGTGTTGAAAAACCACTTTTCGCACTTGTGTTGGTGCAGGAAACCACTTTTGCACTTGTATTAGTGTGGAAAAACCACTTTTCGCACTTGTGTTAGTGTTGAAAAACCACTTTTCGCACTTGTGTTGGTGCAGGAAACAACTTTTGCACTTGTATTAGTGTGGAAAAACCACTTTTCGCACTTGTGTTAGTGTTGAAAAACCACATTTCGCACTTGTGTTAGTATTGAAAAACCACTTTTCGCACTTGTGTTGGTGCAGGAAACCACTTTTGCACTTGTATTAGTGTGGAAAAACCACTTTTCGCACTTGTGTTAGTGTTGAAAAACCACTTTTTGCACTTGTGTTAGTGTTGAAAAATCACTTTTCGCACTTGTGTTGGTGCATGAAACCACTTTTGCACTTGTATTCGTGTGGAAAAAACACTTTTTGCACTTGTGATAGTGTTGAAAAACCACTTTTCGCACTTGTGTTAGTGTTGAAAAACCACTTTTCGCACTAGTGTTGGTGCAGGAAACCACTTTTGCACTTGTATTAGTGTGGAAAAACCACTTTTTGCACTTGTGTTAGTGTTGAAAAACCACTTTTCGCACTTGTGTTAGTGTTGAAAAACCACTTTTCGCAATTGTGTTGGTGCAGGAAACCACTTTTACACTTGTATTAGTGTGGAAAAAACACTTTTTGCACTTGTGATAGTGTTGAAAAACCACTTTTCGCACTTGTGTTAGTGTTGAAAAACCACTTTTCGCACTTGTGTTGGTGCAGGAAAACCACTTTTGCACTTGTATTAGTGTGGAAAAACCACTTTTCACACTTGTGTTAGTGTTGAAAAACCACTTTTCGCACTTGTGTTAGTGTTGAAAAACCACTTTTCGCACTTGTGTTGGTGCAGGAAACCACTTTTGCACTTGTATTAGTGTGGAAAAACCACTTTTCACACTTGTGTTAGTGTTGAAAAACCACTTTTCGCACTTGTGTTAGTGTTGAAAAACCACTTTTCGCACTTGTGTTGGTGCAGGAAACCACTTTTGCACTTGTATTAGTGTGGAAAAACCACTTTTTGCACTTGTGATAGTGTTGAAAAACCACTTTCCGCACTTGTGTTAGTGTTGAAAAACCACTTTTCGCACTTGTGTTAGTGTTGAAAAAACACTTTTCGCACTTGTGTTGGTGCAGGAAACCACTTTTGCACTTGTATTAGTGTGGAAAAAACACTTTTTGCACTTGTGATAGTGTTGAAAAACCACTTTTCGCACTTGTGTTGGTGCAGGAAACCACTTTTGCACTTGTATTAGTGTGGAAAAACCACTTTTCGCACTTGTGTTAGTGTTGAAAAACCACTTTTCGCACTTATGTTAGTGTTGAAAAACCACTTTTCGCACTTGTGTTGATGCAGGAAACCACTTTTGCACTTGTATTAGTGTGGAAAAAACACTTTTTGCACTTGTGATAGTGTTGAAAAACCACTTTTTGCACTTCTGTTAGTGTTGAAAAACCACTTTTCGCACTTGTGTTGGTGCAGGAAACCACTTTTGCACTTGTATTAGTGTGGAAAAACCACTTTTCGCACTTGTGTTCGTGTTGAAAAACCACTTTTTGCACTTGTGTTAGTGTTGAAAAACCACTTTTCGCACTTGTGTTGTTGCAGGAAACCACTTTTGCACTTGTATTAGTGTGGAAAAACCACTTTTCGCACTTGTGTTAGTGTTGAAAAACCACTTTTCGCACTTGTGTTAGTGTTGAAAAACCACTTTTCGCACTTGTGTTGGTGCAGGCAACCACTTTTGCACTTGTAGTAGTGTGGAAAAACCACTTTTCGCACTTGTGTTAGTGTTGAAAAACCACTTTTCGCACTTGTGTTGTTGCAGGAAACCACTTTTGCACTTGTATTAGTGTGGAAAAACCACTTTTCGCACTTGTGTTAGTGTGGAAAAACCACTTTTCGCACTTGTGTTAGTGTTGAAAAACCACTTTTCGCACTTGTGTTGGTGCAGGCAACCACTTTTGCACTTGTATTAGTGTGGAAAAACCACTTTTCGCACTTGTGTTAGTGTTGAAAAACCACTTTTCGCCCTTGTGTTAGTGTTGAAAAACCACTTTTCGCACTTGTGTTAGTGTTGAAAAACCACTTTTCGCACTTGTGTTGGTGCAGGAAACCACTTTTGCACTTGTATTAGTGTGGAAAAACCACTTTTCGCACTTGTGTTAGTGTTGAAAAACCACTTTTCGCACTTGTGTTAGTGTTGAAAAACCACTTTTCGCACTTGTGTTGGTGCAGGAAACCACTTTTGCACTTGTATTACTGTGGAAAAACCACTTTTCGCACTTGTGTTGGTGCAGGAAACCACTTTTGCACTTGTATTAGTGTTGAAAAACCACTTTTCGCACTTGTGTTAGTGTTGAAAAACCACTTTTCACACTTGTGTTCGTGTTGAAAAACCACTTTTCGCACTTGTGTTGGTGCAGGAAACCACTTTTGCACTTGTATTAGTGTGGAAAAACCACTTTTCGCACTTGTGTTAGTGTTGAAAAACCACTTTTCGCACTTTTGTTGATGCAGGAAACCACTTTTGCACTTGTATTAGTGTGGAAAAAACACTTTTTGCACTTGTGATAGTGTTGAAAAACCACTTTTTGCACTTCTGTTAGTGTTGAAAAACCACTTTTCGCACTTGTGTTGGTGCAGGAAACCACTTTTGCACTTGTATTAGTGTGGAAAAACCACTTTTCGCACTAGTGTTGGTGCAGGAAACCACTTTTGCACTTGTATTAGTGTGGAAAAACCACTTTTCGCACTTGTGTTATTGTTGAAAAACCACTTTTCGCACTTGTGTTAGTGTTGAAAAACCACTTTTCGCACTTGTGTTGGTGCAGGAAACCACTTTTGCACTTGTATTAGTGTGGAAAAAACACTTTTCGCACTTGTGTTAGTGTTGAAAAACCACTTTTCGCACTTGTGTTAGTGTTGAAAAACCACTTTTCGCACTTGTGTTAGTGTTGAAAAACCACTTTTCGCACTTGTGTTAGTGTTGAAAAACCACTTTTCGCACTTGTGTTGGTGCAGGAAACCACTTTTGCACTTGTATTAGTGTGGAAAAACCACTTTTCGCACTTGTGTTAGTGTTGAAAAACCACTTTTCGCACTTGTGTTAGTGTTGAAAAACCACTTTTCGCACTTGTGTTGGTGCAGGAAACCACTTTTGCACTTGTATTAGTGTGGAAAAACCACTTTTCGCACTTGTGTTAGTGTTGAAAAACCACTTTTCGCACTTGTGTTAGTGTTGAAAAATCACTTTTCGCACTTGTGTTGGTGCAGGAAACCACTTTTGCACTTGTATTAGTGTGGAAAAACCACTTTTCGCACTTGTGTTAGTGTTGAAAAACCACTTTTCGCACTTGTGTTAGTGTTGAAAAATCACTTTTCGCACTTGTGTTACTGTTGAAAAACCACTTTTCGCACTTGTGTTGGTGCAGGAAACCACTTTTGCACTTGTATTAGTGTGGAAAAACCACTTTTCGCACTTGTGTTAGTGTTGAAAAACCACTTTTCGCACTTGTGTTAGTGTTGAAAAACCACTTTTCACACTTGTGTTGGTGCAGGAAACCACTTTTGCACTTGTATTAGTGTGGAAAAACCACTTTTTGCACTTGTGATAGTGTTGAAAAACCACTTTCCGCACTTGTGTTAGTGTTGGAAAACCACTTTTCGCACTTGTGTTAGTGTTGAAAAACCACTTTTCGCACTTGTGTTGGTGCAGGAAACCACTTTTGCACTTGTATTAGTGTGGAAAAAACACTTTTTGCACTTGTGATATTGTTGAAAAACCACTTTTCACACTTGTGTTAGTGTTGAAAAACCACTTTTCGCTCTTGTGTTAGTGTTGAAAAACCACTTTTCGCACTTGTGTTGGTGCAGGAAACCACTTTTGCACTTGTATTAGTGTGGAAAAACCACTTTTCGCACTTGTGTTAGTGTTGAAAACCACTTTTCGCACTTGTGTTGGTGCAGGAAACCACTTTTGCACTTGTATTAGTGTGGAAAAACCACTTTTCGCACTTGTGTTAGTGTTGAAAAACCACTTTTCGCACTTGTGTTGGTGCAGGAAACCACTTTTGCACTTGTATTAGTGTGGAAAAACCACTTTTCGCACTTGTGTTAGTGTTGAAAAACCACTTTTCGCACTTGTGTTAGTGTTGAAAAATCACTTTTCGCACTTGTGTTGGTGCAGGAAACCACTTTTGCACTTGTATTAGTGTGGAAAAACCACTTTTCGCACTTGTGTTAGTGTTGAAAAACCACTTTTCGCACTTGTGTTAGTGTTGAAAAATCACTTTTCGCACTTGTGTTAGTGTTGAAAAACCACTTTTCGCACTTGTGTTGGTGCAGGAAACCACTTTTGCACTTGTATTAGTGTGGAAAAACCACTTTTCGCACTTGTGTTAGTGTTGAAAAACCACTTTTCGCACTTGTGTTAGTGTTGAAAAACCACTTTTCACACTTGTGTTGGTGCAGGAAACCACTTTTGCACTTGTATTAGTGTGGAAAAACCACTTTTTGCACTTGTGATAGTGTTGAAAAACCACTTTCCGCACTTGTGTTAGTGTTGGAAAACCACTTTTCACACTTGTGTTAGTGTTGAAAAACCACTTTTCGCACTTGTGTTGGTGCAGGAAACCACTTTTGCACTTGTATTAGTGTGGAAAAAACACTTTTTGCACTTTTGATATTGTTGAAAAACCACTTTTCGCACTTGTGTTAGTGTTGAAAAACCACTTTTCGCTCTTGTGTTAGTGTTGAAAAACCACTTTTCACACTAGTGTTGGTGCAGGAAACCACTTTTGCACTTGTATTAGTGTGGAAAAACCACTTTTCGCACTTGTGTTAGTGTTGAAAAACCACTTTTCGCACTTGTGTTAGTGTTGAAAAACCACTTTTCGCACTTGTGTTGGTGCAGGAAACCACTTTTGCACTTGTATTAGTGTGGTAAAAACACTTTTTGCACTTGTGATAGTGTTGAAAAACCACTTTTCGCACTTGTGCTAGTGTTGAAAAACCACTTTTCGCACTTGTGTTGGTGCAGGAAACCACTTTTGCACTTGTATTAGTGTGGAAAAACCACTTTTCGCACTTGTGTTAGTGTTGAAAAACCACTTTTCGCACTTGTGTTGGTGCAGGAAACCACTTTTGCACTTGTATTAGTGTGGAAAAACCACTTTTCGCACTTGTGTTAGTGTTGAAAAACCACTTTTCGCACTTGTGTTAGTATTGAAAAACCACTTTTCGCACTTGTGTTGGTGCAGGAAACCACTTTTGCACTTGTATTAGTGTGGAAAAACCACTTTTTGCACTTGTGTTAGTGTTGAAAAACCACTTTTCGCAATTGTGTTGGTGCAGGAAACCACTTTTACACTTGTATTAGTGTGGAAAAAACACTTTTTGCACTTGTGATAGTGTTGAAAAACCACTTTTCGCACTTGTGTTAGTGTTGAAAAACCACTTTTCGCACTTGTGTTGGTGCAGGAAAACCACTTTTGCACTTGTATTAGTGTGGAAAAACCACTTTTCACACTTGTGTTAGTGTTGAAAAACCACTTTTCGCACTTGTGTTGGTGCAGGAAACCACTTTTGCACTTGTATTAGTGTGGAAAAACCACTTTTCGCACTTGTGTTAGTGTTGAAAAACCACTTTTCGCACTTGTGTTAGTATTGAAAAACCACTTTTCGCACTTGTGTTGGTGCAGGAAACCACTTTTGCACTTGTATTAGTGTGGAAAAACCACTTTTTGCACTTGTGTTAGTGTTGAAAAACCACTTTTCGCAATTGTGTTGGTGCAGGAAACCACTTTTACACTTGTATTAGTGTGGAAAAAACACTTTTTGCACTTGTGATAGTGTTGAAAAACCACTTTTCGCACTTGTGTTAGTGTTGAAAAACCACTTTTCGCACTTGTGTTGGTGCAGGAAAACCACTTTTGCACTTGTATTAGTGTGGAAAAACCACTTTTCACACTTGTGTTAGTGTTGAAAAACCACTTTTCGCACTTGTGTTAGTGTTGAAAAACCACTTTTCGCACTTGTGTTGGTGCAGGAAACCACTTTTGCACTTGTATTAGTGTGGAAAAACCACTTTTCACACTTGTGTTAGTGTTGAAAAACCACTTTTCGCACTTGTGTTAGTGTTGAAAAACCACTTTTCGCACTTGTGTTGGTGCAGGAAACCACTTTTGCACTTGTATTAGTGTGGAAAAACCACTTTTTGCACTTGTGATAGTGTTGAAAAACCACTTTCCGCACTTGTGTTAGTGTTGAAAAACCACTTTTCGCACTTGTGTTAGTGTTGAAAAAACACTTTTCGCACTTGTGTTGGTGCAGGAAACCACTTTTGCACTTGTATTAGTGTGGAAAAAACACTTTTTGCACTTGTGATAGTGTTGAAAAACCACTTTTCGCACTTGTGTTGGTGCAGGAAACCACTTTTGCACTTGTATTAGTGTGGAAAAACCACTTTTCGCACTTGTGTTAGTGTTGAAAAACCACTTTTCGCACTTATGTTAGTGTTGAAAAACCACTTTTCGCACTTGTGTTGATGCAGGAAACCACTTTTGCACTTGTATTAGTGTGGAAAAAACACTTTTTGCACTTGTGATAGTGTTGAAAAACCACTTTTTGCACTTCTGTTAGTGTTGAAAAACCACTTTTCGCACTTGTGTTGGTGCAGGAAACCACTTTTGCACTTGTATTAGTGTGGAAAAACCACTTTTCGCACTTGTGTTCGTGTTGAAAAACCACTTTTTGCACTTGTGTTAGTGTTGAAAAACCACTTTTCGCACTTGTGTTGTTGCAGGAAACCACTTTTGCACTTGTATTAGTGTGGAAAAACCACTTTTCGCACTTGTGTTAGTGTTGAAAAACCACTTTTCGCACTTGTGTTAGTGTTGAAAAACCACTTTTCGCACTTGTGTTGGTGCAGGCAACCACTTTTGCACTTGTATTAGTGTGGAAAAACCACTTTTCGCACTTGTGTTAGTGTTGAAAAACCACTTTTCGCACTTGTGTTGTTGCAGGAAACCACTTTTGCACTTGTATTAGTGTGGAAAAACCACTTTTCGCACTTGTGTTAGTGTTGAAAAACCACTTTTCGCACTTGTGTTGGTGCAGGCAACCACTTTTGCACTTGTATTAGTGTGGAAAAACCACTTTTCGCACTTGTGTTAGTGTTGAAAAACCACTTTTCGCACTTGTGTTAGTGTTGAAAAACCACTTTTCGCACTTGTGTTAGTGTTGAAAAACCACTTTTCGCACTTGTGTTGGTGCAGGAAACCACTTTTGCACTTGTATTAGTGTGGAAAAACCACTTTTCGCACTTGTGTTAGTGTTGAAAAACCACTTTTCGCACTTGTGTTAGTGTTGAAAAACCACTTTTCGCACTTGTGTTGGTGCAGGAAACCACTTTTGCACTTGTATTACTGTGGAAAAACCACTTTTCGCACTTGTGTTGGTGCAGGAAACCACTTTTGCACTTGTATTAGTGTGGAAAAACCACTTTTCGCACTTGTGTTAGTGTTGAAAAACCACTTTTCGCACTTGTGTTAGTGTTGAAAAACCACTTTTCGCACTTGTGTTGGTGCATGAAACCACTTTTGCACTTGTTTTAGTGTGGAAAAAACACTTTTTGCACTTGTGATAGTGTTGAAAAACCACTTTTCGCACTTGTGTTAGTGTTGAAAAACCACTTTTCGCACTAGTGTTTGTGCAGGAAACCACTTTTGCACTTGTATTAGTGTGGAAAAACCACTTTTCGCACTTGTGTTAGTGTTGAAAAACCACTTTTCGCACTTGTGTTAGTGTTGAAAAACCACTTTTCGCACTTGTGTTGGTGCAGGAAACCACTTTTGCACTTGTATTAGTGTGAAAAAACACTTTTTGCATAAGTGTGTGTGTGCAGCAACTACACCTGGATCTGAACATACCCCCACCCCCAGCCAGTGCGAATGCAGACGACAACAACAAAATCGCCTCCACATCCAGAATCCACAGCACCAAACAAACATGGTGAAACACTCAAACACCCACCTTTATACCCTTCACCACTCACCAACAAAACACACCAGATCATTCATACACACACATATACACACATACACACACAACACCAACCAACCACCCACCCTTACAACATACACCACTCAACATACAAAAACACACACACTTATGCAAAAATTCATTCATGCAAAAACACACACCCTCACGCACTCACTCACTCAGATACACAAAATAAGAAATAATAATAGCAACAAAAAAAAACAAAAAGAAAAACACAACCACAAAAAACACAAACAAAAACACACACCCTCACGCGCTCATTCACTCAGATACACAAAATAAGAAATAATAATAGCAACAAAAAAAACAAAAAGAAAAACACAACCAACCACCTACCCTTACCAACATGCACCACTCCTGCAAACATGCAAAACCATTCATGCAAAACCACACCCACCCATGACCCACTCCTGCAACACACACACACACACACACACACACACACACACACACACACACACACACACACACACACACACACACACACATACACACACCCCTCCATTTCTATTCCGTAACCTCAATCTACACTGTTTGACGTGCCTCCATAAGCTTCCTCCACATCCAAAATGAGCCTTTCAAGGCAACCTAGGCCACCTTGTCACACATCCTCCTTCTTTCTGTCCCACACACTCCAAGTCGAGCAAGAAATGCAGAAAAGGAATTGCCAATATACCCTCTGCATCCCACCTCAAATGGCTGACACGAAACTCGCCAACCCTTCTCCCGGCACTCTGCCTCCAGCTCACTGTACTTTCCTCTCTTCCTCTCGTGCACCTCCTCCATGTTCTCTTCCCAAGGTACAGACAATTCCCCGAAGATGACCTGTCTTGTTGCACCTGACCAAATGACAATGTCAGGCCGCAACCTAGTCACACAGATCTCCTCTGGGAATACCAATTGTGGCTTTCGGTCTGCCACCACCTGCCAATCACAAGCATCTGACAGCCCTCTTGCTTTCCACCTCCTCCTCTTTCCACCTCTTACCACTTGGCCCTCCTTGACAAACCACACCTCTCCCCCATCAGTCTCCTTCTCCACTCTTCTTTCTCTCGACCTCAGCACCTCTTGTTGCACCATCTGCACCACCACCGCCAGCACCTGATCATGTCGCCACCTGTATTGTCCTGCTGCCAATGCTACTGAACCTGCACTCAGTGCATGCTGCACCATTCCCACACCTCCACACAAATAACATCTCTCCTCCATTTCATTCGACCCATGTTATCAGAAAAGTACAGAGGACTTAAAACTTCACATATTACTCAATATAATTCCCTGCTCCACTTCTGTTCCTTTTTTTTTTTTTTAGATACAAGATCGAGGCTCGTGTAAGAGATAACATTGATCACAAAGAGACAAACTGACACATAAAACATAAAACATATGATAAAGGGAGCGGGATACAAGATGGAGAGCAGGGACATCGGGAGATCTGTGGGAAGGAGAGGGTTTTTTTTTTGTATTTTTTTTTTGTATACTGAATCGAGGCTCGTGAAAGAGCTACCATTTATTTCACAAACAAATCAACCAGACAAACAAAATATACAAAAAGAGGGAGCGGAAAACAAGATGGGGAGAGAAGGGGAAGCACACAACCACAACATTTGAGAGCAGGGAGAAGTGTGGGAGGGAGAGGGCTTGGGGGCAGGAGGCGTGGGAAGGGGAGGGGGGGGGGAGCGGTATAAAACACAAGGGGACCGAAATTAGCGGGGGTAGAAAAGATCAAGGTTTTGGATGGGGGAGGATAAGAGATGGTGGTGAACAGCTGTTTTAAAGACCTGGAGGGTGGAGTGGGATTGAAGAGAGTTAGGGAGTTTGTTCCAGAGGCGGGAGAAAAGAGGAATGAAGGAGCGAAGGTGAGCAGAAAGTCTTGATTTTGGCAGTTTAACCATAAGAGGGTTGCAGGCAGATCTTGTGCGACCTGTAGGAATATTTGGGGGACAGAGCCCAGAGAGGGCTGGGGGAGCAAGGCCAGAGAGCAGTCGGTACAAGACGGAAAGACCACCAACCTGCCTGCGGTGAGTGAGTGAAAGGCCCTTAGAGTTAGCTTCATCGCGGGAGATTCCAATGATTCTGAACGCTTTGGTTTCAACAGCGTGAAGACGGGCTAGGTGTGAGGCAAGAGCACCAGACCAGAGGGGAGAGCAGTATTCCATAGAGCTGCGGATGAAAGCCTTGTATGTGGTGAGGAGCTCAGGTGTGCCAAGGAAGGACTTCGCACGACGGAGGATGCCCAGTCGGCGACTGGCTTTGGAGGCCAGATTTGAAATGTGGGTTTCCCAGGAAAGATCATGGCAGATAGTGAGACCCAAAAGCTTGAGTGACAGAACTTCTTGGAGAGGATTATTCAGAAAGTGGATGGGAGGGTTTTCCAGTCGGTCTTTTCGGAGAGACATCGTAAGAGTGTGAGATTTATCAGGATTGAAAGACATGTTCCATTTGTTTGCCCAGTCTGTGATTTTGTCCAGGTCTGCAGAGAGTGAGGAGGCTGCAGACTGCCGATCTGAGGGATGAGGAATGGAGCGACAGAGAGTAGAGTCGTCAGCAAAGAGATAGAGAGGATTTTCAAGAGAGTCAGAGAGATGCTTGGGGGGAGGAAGCCTGGGAAAGGGGGTGGGTGGGTGGGGGGGGGGGGATGGAGAGGTAAAAAAACACATGGACACTGCTATGACTTCCAGGAAAGGAGTCGGTATTTAATAAATAGTTGGGAAGAAGTCGGTCCTTCATAAAGAACTTCAGCCCAGGAGGTCATTAGGCCCATCAAAGCCTGCGCTACTATTTCCAACTTATGGTTGTTTGTCTGTGCTCCATCGTTCAACTGCAGTGTCAAGCAAGGAAGCAGCATGTACCATTTTTAGCTCACCTGGAACGTTACCAATTCTTATGATTATGTTAGTATGATTGTACATGCTGCCCTGTCTTCTAGAAACATTGAAATTGGGTTAAAATATCATGATACTGTTTACAATGCATCCAGTCGGTGTAACATACTGCTTTCTTCCACCTGGTGAGTGCCCAGGGGAATTGCCCCTATTTTTGAAGTCTTTGGTATGACTCTGCCTTTGTGGGGTTCGAACTGCCGACCTCTCACATTCAGAGCAGAGGATCAAACCATGTCACTTTATGCCTTGTTTTCAGCCCCTTACCTTGAGTGCCTTTATGCCTTGTTTTTAGCCCCTTACCTAGAGTGGCTTTTTGCCTTGTTTTTAGCCCCTTACCTCGAGTGTCTTTATGCCTTGTTTTTAGCCCCTTACCTCGAGTGGCTTTTTGCCTTGTTTTTAACCCCTTACCTCGAGTGGCTTTTTGCCTTGTTTTTAGCCCCTTACCTCGAGTGGCTTTATGCCTTGTTTTTAGCCCCTTACCTCGAGTGGCTTTATGCCTTGTTTTTAGCCACTCACCGAGATTGGCTTCATGCATTGTTTTTAGCCCCTTGCCTAGAGTGGCTTTATGCCTTGTTTTTAGCCCCTTACCTAGAGTGCCTTTATGCCTTGTTTTTAGCCCCTTACCTGGAGTGTCTTTATGCCTTGTTTTTATCCCCTTACCTCAAGTGGCTTTTTGCCTTGTTTTTAACCCCTTACCTCGAGTGGCCTTTTGCCTTGTTTTTAGCCCCTTACCTCGAGTGGCTTTATGCCTTGTTTTTAGCCCCTTACCTAGAGTGCCTTTATGCTTTGTTTTTAGCCCCTTACCTAGAGTGCCTTTATGCCTTGTTTTTAGCCCCTTACCTAGAGTGGCTTTTTGCCTTGTTTTTAGCCCCTTACCTCGAGTGTCTTTATGCCTTGTTTTTAGCCCCTTACCTCGAGTGCCTTGATGCATTGTTTTTAGCCCCTTACCTCGAGTGGCTTTATGCCTTGTTTTTAGCCCCTTACCTAGAGTGCCTTGATGCATTGTTTTTAGCCCCTTGCCTAGAGTGGCTTTATGCCTTGTTTTTAGCCCCTTACCTAGAGTGCCTTTATGCCTTGTTTTTAGCCCCTTACCTGGAGTGTCTTTATGCCTTGTTTTTAGCCCCTTACCTCGAGTGGCTTTATGCCTTGTTTTTAGCCCCTTACCTCGAGTGGCTTTATGCCTTGTTTTTAGCCCCTTACCTAGAGTGCCTTGATGCATTGTTTTTAGCCCCTTACCTAGAGTGCCTTTATGCGTTGTTTTTAGCCCCTTACCTAGAGTGCCTTTGTGCGTTGTTTTTAGCCCCTTACGTCGAGTGCCTTTATGCATTGTTTTAGCCCTTTACCTCGAGTGCCTTTATGCCGTGTTTTTAGCCCCTTACCTCGAGTGGCTTTATGCCTTGTTTTTAGCCCCTTACCTAGAGTGCCTTGATGCATTGTTTTTAGCCCCTTACCTCGAGTGCCTTTATGCCTTGTTTTTAGCCCCTTACCTAGAGTGCCTTTATGCCTTGTTTTTAGCCCCTTACCTAGAGTGCCTTTATGCCTTGTTTTTAGCCCCTTACCTCGAGTGGCTCTATGCCTTGTTTTTAGCCCCTTACCTAGAGTGCCTTGATGCATTGTTTTTAGCCCCTTACCTAGAGTGCCTTTGTGCGTTGTTTTTAGCCCCTTACCTCGAGTGCCTTTATGCATTGTTTTAGCCCTTTACCTCGAGTGCCTTTATGCCTTGTTTTTAGCCCCTTACCTAGAGTGCCTTTATGCCTTATTTTTAGCCCCTTACGTAGAGTGCCATTATGCATTGTTTTTAGCCCTTTACCTTGAGTGCATTCATGCTTTGTTTTTAGCCCCTTACCTGGAGTGGCTTTATGCCTTGTTTTTAGTCCCTTACCTCGAGTGCCTTTATGCGTTGTTTTTAGCCCCTTTCCTTGAGTGCCTTTATGCCTTGTTTTAGCCCCTTACCTGGAGTGGCTTTATGCCTTGTTTTTAGCCACTTACCTCGAGTGCCTTTATGCCTTGTTTTTAGCCCCTTACCTCGAGTGCCTTTGTGCCTTTTTTTTAGCCCCTTACCTCGAGTGCCTTTATGCCTTGTTTTTAGCCCCTTACCTCGAGTGCCTTTATGCCTTGTTTTTAGCCCCTTACCTCGCGTGCCTTTATGCCTTGTTTTTAGCCCCTTACCTCGAGTGCCTTTACGTCTTGTTTGGGGCGATTACCATTAAAAAAAAACCGAGTGAAACGAGATGTCCATAATCTTGCATCACACCGTATAAGTGCTGCCATTGTCAAACACACGACATTGGTGTGCAGTTTGGCACATTAACATTGTTTACTGCTGGAAAAATGTAAGAGGTCTTCGGCTGCGCCATCAGAAACCTATTTGACCATTTGGTGGATGGCGAATTGGATCTGCTCTGTCGTAAAGGCTCCCCCAGTCGGCTTACCCTTGATTGGCAATCGCTTTGTGATCGCAGATATCTAGTTGGTAGTTGCGAATTGTCGCAACTCATTTGGTATGTGGGGTCTCTCGAGCGGATGTTGGGTACTCGTGTGTGAAGATGACGTGAGGCTGAGGTAGTTTGTCGCCGAAACCGTATTCTCCCACTTACCGAACAAAAAGGGTTAGCTATACGGATTCCAAGGGCGGAGAGACGAAGATGGACATCGGGATTGGAATGGCGATGATGATTCATGACACGAAGATAGCGAGTGCTATAATCCTATAAATAATGCTATTGAAGCGCGGTGCTACGTGCGCGACTTGCTACCAAGGAGGAAGCGGACAACGCGGTTAAAACAAAAGTGTCTTTATTGACAAGAGGTCACTGTAGCACTGGCGTGCTCCGGGCTGCGCGCCCGGTGTATATCCTGAGGCCACGCCTACCCTTCGGGCGTGGCCGCTGCCCACTTGGTGCGCGGAATGATGTCACCACGCCAGTGGGCTTTCGTGTCCGCCACACGCGCCCCCCCAGAATTCCCGCGCACCTGGAGGGCCAGTTTGCGGGGCAAACGGATGACCGCGCCGAAGCGCCCTCTGGCGACCGGCGGCGTCCGGGGTGCAGGGATGCCAGCTGGGATGCCCTAGGCTGTACCCGGGATGGGTGCCGGACCAGGGGGCAGCGTGCCGGCGGTGCTGGGCGGTGCCGGGGGTCCGCCCGCCGGGGGGCGGCCCCAACGCGGGGGCCGAGCCACCGGCGGTGGGTGGTCCACGTCGAGGTGGGCCGGCTTGAGTCGATCCACCGAGACGCGGTCGGGAGTACCGCCGATGTCCAAGGTGAAGTATTTCACCCCGGTCTCCAGCATGCGGAAAGGCCCGTCGTACGGGGGCCGCAGTGGTGTCCGGTGGGCGTCGTGCCGGACGAAGACATACTCCGCGGTGCAAAGCTCCGGGGCGACGTGCGTGGGTGGGTGCCCGTGCTGCGCCGTCGGCACCGGGGCGAACCTCCGGGCGGTCTCCTGCACCGCGGAGCGCTCCTGCACCGCGGAGCGCTCCTGCACCGCGGACCAAGGTGCCGTGGGGTCGGGGAGGAACTCGCCCGGCACCCGCAGCGGTTGTCCAAAGACCAACTCCGCCGCGGATGCGCGCAGGTCCTCCTTGGGCGCCGTCCGGAGGCCCAGCAGGACCCAGGGGAGCCTGTCGACCCAGCCGCCGTCGCGGAGGGTGGCCCGGAGCGCGGCCTCCAACGAGCGGTGGAACCACTCGCACAGGCCGTTGGCCTGGGGGTGGTAGGCCGTGGTTCGGTGCAGCTGGACCCCGACCCCCGCGCGACCGCGGCCCAGAGCTCCGAGGTGAACTGGGGGCCGCGGTCGGACGAGATGTCCGAGGGGGCGCCGAACCGGGCGACCCAGGTGGCGATGAATGCCTGCGCGACGTCCGCTGCCGTCGTCGCCGCCAAAGGCATGGCCTCCGGCCACCGGGTGGTGCGGTCCACCATGGTAAGGACATGGGTGAAACCCCGCGAGGGGGGCAGAGGTCCCATCAGGTCCACGTGCACGTTGTCGAACCTACGTGCCGGCACGGTAAACGGGGCCAATGGGGCCTGGGTATGCCGGTGCACCTTCGCGCGCTGGCACGCGAGGCACGTCCTGGTCCAGCCGCGGACGGCCTTCCGGAGGCCATGCCAGACAAACTTGTCAGCGACCAACCTCTGGGAGGCCTTCGTGCCTGGGTGGGACAGGCCGTCGATGGCATCAAAAACCTGGCGCTGCCAGCCCGCGGGCACGATGGGGCAAGGCCGCCCGAGGGAGACGTCACACAAGAGGGCCATGCCCGCGCCGTCGAATGGCACCCCGGTGACGCGGAGGCCCGTGACGGCGGTCCGCAAGGCTTGGACACCGGGGTCGGCGGCCTGGTCCGCCGCCATCCGGGCATAGTCGATGCCAAGGTGGACCGCGTGGGCGACGGACCGGGAAAGGCAGTCCGCCACCGGGTTGTCCTTTCCCACGACATGCCGGATGTCCGTCGTGTATTCGGACACGGCTGAGAGGTGACGCTGCTGCCGGGCCGACCACGGCTCGGTGACCTTGCCCATTGCGAAGACCAGCGGCTTGTAGTCGACGAAGGCCATGAATGCACGGCCCTCGAGCAGATGACGGAAGTGCCTGACCGCCACGTGAAGCCCGAGCAACTCGCTGTCGAAGGTACTGTACCGGCGTTCGGGTGGGCGAAGCTGCCGGCTGAAGAACGCCAGCGGTTGCCAAGCACCACGCACCCATTGCTCGTGCACCGCGCCCACCGCGTAGTCCGAGGCGTCGATGGTGAGGGCGATCGGTGCATCGGGCGCCGGGTGCGCGAGCATGGTGGCGTTAGCCATGGCGAGCTTCGCGCCCGCGAACGCCGCATCCATCTGCTCAGTCCAGGTAACGTCACCTTTGCCCGGCTTCCCTCGGAGGGCCTCGTGGAGGGGCCGCAGGAGCTGAGCAATGTGGGGCAGGAACCGATGGTAAAAGTTCACCATGCCCAGGAACTCCTGGAGCCCCTTAATCGTGCAGGGGCGCGGAAAACCCCCTCACCGCCTCCACCTTGGCCGGTAGGGGGACGGCCCCGTGCCTCGTGACGCGGTGCCCCAAAAAGTCGATGTCGGCGACGCTGAACCGGCACTTAGCGGGGTTCACGATGAGGCCATGCTGGCCCAGACGTTCGAAGAGCGAGCGGAGATGGTGAAGGTGCTCTTCGCGGGACGCGCTGGCGACGAGGATGTCGTCCAGGTAGACGTATATAAAATCCAAGTCACGCAAGACGCTGTCCATAAGTCGCTGGAACGCCTGAGCCGCATTTTTCAAACCGAAGGGCATGATGCCGTCTTCGGGATGTCCTCCGGCCTGACGGTGACCTGATGGTAGCCGCGTATGAGGTCCACCTTTGAAAAGAAGGACATGCCCACCAACCGGGCGGAGAAGTCCTGTATGTGGGGGACGGGGTAGCGGTCGGGGGTGGTGGCGCCGTTGAGGCGCCGGTAGTCCCCGCACGGTCGCCATCCCCCGCCGGGCTTGGGCACGATGTGGAGCGGCGACGCCCAGGTACTCTCGGAGCGCCGTACAATGCCGAGCCGCTCCAGCGTAGCGAACCCCGCTTTAGCTACGGCGAGCTTCGTCGGCTCGAGGCGGCGTGCCCGGGCGTAGACCGGTGGCCCAGAGGTGGGGATGTGGTGTTCCACCCGTGATTAACGGCCCCCGCCGAGAAGGTGGGATGCGTGAGGGCCGGGAAACCGGCGAGGAGGCGGGTGAATTCGTCCGCTGCCGGAAGCGTACAGATTAACCTGGCCGGAACGGAACCGCTCGGCGAGCCGCTCGATGAGCCGCTCTGTGAGCTGCTCAACGAGCAGGGCAGCGCGCAAGCGAGCGAGCTGAACGTCTCCGCCTGGACAAGCCTTCGGTGCTTTACGTCCACCAATAGTCCATGAGCACATAAGAAGTCCGTGCCGAGCAATGCCATGGGCATGTCGGCTGTGACGAAAGACCACCGGAAAACCTGCCCTCCGAACCGCAGAGAGAGACAGCGTTTTACGTACGTGCGTATGGACGTACCATTGGCCGCAAGCAGCGCGGGGCCACGGCCCACGGTTTGCTTGTTGGACGTACCGGCAGGAACGACACTCACCTGCGCTCCCGTGTCGCACAGGTAACAGCGCCCGGACAAGGTGTCCATTATATACAGTAGGCTGTTGGAACCGCCGATGCTCAAAGCCGCCACCGAGCGTCGGCTTGCCCATTTCCCGACCTGCCGAATGAGCACGGCGGGCGACACTGCCAAGCCTTGTGGCCGAACTTGGCGTGGAAGAAACACCAGGTGGGCGGCTGCGGCGGAGGAGGCCGCGGGTTTCTTCGCGGCGGCGGTGGTGGTGGGCGGGACATGGCAGCGGACACGAGGTGTGGTGCATCAGCAGCAGCCCCGAGAGCCGTGACAAGACTCGCCTGTGTGTCCAAAGCCGGGAAGAACCTGTCGGCCTCGGCAGCGAGGGCCCGGGGTTCCGTTGTCGTAGAACCGGCCAATGCGAGGCGGACCCGTGCCGGCAGCTGGCGACGAAATAACGCCCGGAACAGAGCGGTCGGGGTTTCGTCGCCCATCAGCGACAACATATGGTCCATGCGGACCGATGGTCGCATGTCACCGAGCTCGGGGAGGTCTAAGAGGCGGTCGGCTCGTGCGTCCACCGTGAGGCCGAACGTGGCGAGGAGGAGGCGCTTGATCGCCTCGTACCTGCCGTCGGCCGGTGGATTCCTCAGGACCGACACGACGCGGGCGGCCGTGCCGGGCCCGAGGGAGGCGACCACGTGGCAGTACATGGTCTCGTCGACCGTGATGCCTCGAAGTTGGAACTTGGCTTCTGCCTGCAGGAACCAAACTTCAGCTTGTGCCTCCCAGAACTCGGGGAGCTTGACGGAGACCGCGTTGGTTGCCATGGCTGTGGCGGGTTCGGGTGGTCAGCGGCGGCTGACCAGAATGTCGAAGGTCACCAATGAAGCGCGGTGCTACGCGCGCGACTTGCATACCAAGGAGGAAGCGGACAACGCGGTTAAAACAAAAGTGTCTTTATTGACAAGAGGTCACTGTAGCACTGGCGCGCTCCGGGCTGCGCGCCCGGTGTATATCCTGAGGCCACGCCTACCCCTTGGGCGTGGCCGCCGCCCACTTGGTGCGCGGAATGATGTCACCACGCCAGTGGGCTTTCGTGTCCGCCACACTTTATGTAGACGAGGCTGGAGTTGGTCATGCGTGTTACAGCCTAATAGTGCAGTCTTGGTGTTTATTTGATTCCTCTCTGTCAGATTTATTTCCTTTCGTTTTCTTATCCATTTATGTTCATGACGCTCTGCATCTAAAGGCGTTGTGGTTGGTGGTGTATAGTACGAGTTTAAAGCAGCGAAGATAAATTACTTCTTTTATACCTTTTTTTCTTTTCAATTTTCTTATTTTGTAAATTATTTTGAGTGAAGATTTTAAATCCAAACGTTTCGCCTGCCTGACATTAAAAAAAAAATCAGTAAAATTAGTAGAATGCTTCAGCTTTGGATGGGAAGGGGACAAGAGGAAACGGCGTTGGCGGAAGCGGAAGTTGGTTTAAGAGTTGGTTGATACAGGTGTGTGGGCCGTCCCGTTACAGGTATGGGCGGCCACAGCGAAGATTACGATTTTCTCTTTAAAGGTGAGCAAGTATTTGTGGACTCGTTCGGTATCTTATTCTTCCTTCATACAAGTTTAAAGACGGGTGTGTTTTGTTTCAGCTGAACTGGCTGTTGGGACAGGGCGTAGGCGGAAGCTTGACGTTCGGCTCAAGATTGGAGACCTTTAAATTTAAAAAAAACCTTTGATCTTGAACAATCTCCATATGGAGAAGGCGACATTGAGCTCGTATTTTACTTTGAGTTGTCTATTCTTTGATGTGCCTGTTGGCGGGCACTTCGTCTTATGAAGCGCAGACCGATCATCCAATTACCAATATGAATATGGAAAAGCGACCCCTGAAAAGGTGTACACAAGTCACAGCAGCGAACACGAGGGCGGCTCACATCATTGTTCGGACTCTTCTTCCGCGCGGATATTTGGCATTTGTTTCGCCCTTATCTCAATTCCTTCCTTTGCCGTTTGTGATCCCCTCTTGTAAATTCCCGTTTTGCTCTGTCTTTGGATTCACGTCCTTGGTACCTTCTATCCAAGGTGCTAACACTTTATAGCTCAGGTTTCCTCAAATTCTCACTTTAAGGTGTTTTTTTTCCCTGCCACGTTAAATAAGTGACGTGTCACCTTACCTGAACGTCTGGTGACAATTGAATTCGACTTGCCTCAAAGCAAAGGGGTGTGTCCTGTAATTCTGACATGAACCCCGCTCTCCCCCCTCGTCTTCTTCCCTCGTCTTCTTCCCTCGTCTTCTTCCCTCGTCTTCTTCCCTCGTCTTCTTCCCTCGTCTTCTTCCCTCACCTTCTTCCCTCATCTCCCTCCTTCATCTCCCTCCTTCATCTCCCTCCCTCCTTCATCTCCCTCTCTCCCTCCCTCCCTCCCTCATCTCCCTCCCTCATCTCCCTCATCTCCCTCCCTCCCTCATCTCCCTCATCTCCCTCCCTCATCTCCCTCATCTCCCTCCCTCATCTTCCTCATCTCCCTCCCTCCCTCCCTCATCTCCCTCATCTCCCTCCCTCATCTCCCTCCCTCCCTCATCTCCCTCACTCCCTCATCTCCCTCCCTCCCTCATCTCCCTTCCTCTCCCTCTCCCTCATCTCCCTCCATCCCTCATCTCCCTCCATCCCTCATCTCCCTCCATCCCTCATCTCCCTCCATCCCTCATCTCCCTCCATCCCTCATCTCCCTCCATCCCTCATCTCCCTCCATCCCTCATCTCCCTCCATCCCTCATCTCCCTCCATCCCTCATCTCCCTCCATCCCTCATCTCCCTCCATCCCTCATCTCCCTCCCTCCCTCATCTCCCTCCCTCATCTCCCTCCCTCATCTCCCTCCCTCCCTCATCTTCCTCCCCCATCCTCATCTCCCCCATCCTCATCTCCCCCATCCTCATCTCCCCCATCCTCATCTCCCCCATCCTCATCTCCCCCATCCTCATCTCCCCCATCCTCATCTCCCCCATCCTCATCTCCCCCATCCTCATCTCCCCCATCCTCTACCCCATCCTCTACCCCATCCTCTACCTCATCCTCTACCTCCATCCTCATCTACCTCCATCCTCATCTACCTCCATCCTCATCTACCTCCATCCTCATCTCCCTCCATCCTCATCTACCTCCATCCTCATCTACCTCCATCCTCATCTACCTCCATCCTCATCTCTCCTCCGTCCCTCATCTCTCCTCCGTCCCTCATCTCCCTCCGTCCCTCATCTCCCTCCGTCCCTCATCTCCCTCCGTCCCTCATCTTCCTCCGTCCCTCATCTTCCTTCCTCCGTCCCTCATCTTCCTCCGTCCCTCATCTGCCTCCGTCCCTCATCTTCCTCCGTCCCTCATCTTCCTCCGTCCCTCATCTTCCTCCGTCCCTCATCTTCCTCCGTCCCTCATCTCCCTCCGTCCCTCATCTCCCTCCGTCCCTCATCTCCCTCCGTCCCTCATCTCCCTACGTCCCTCATCTCCCTCCGTCCCTCATCTCCCTCCGTCCCTCATCTCCCTCCGTCCCTCATCTCCCTCCGTCCCTCATCTCCCTCCGTCCCTCATCTTCCTCCGTCCCTCATCTTCCTCCGTCCCTCATCTTCCTCCGTCCCTCATCTTCCTCCGTCCCTCATCTTCCTCCGTCCCTCATCTTCCTCCGTCCCTCATCTTCCTCCGTCCCTCATCTTCCTCCGTCCCTCATCTTCCTCCGTCCCTCATCTTCCTCCGTCCCTCATCTTCCTCCCTCCTTCATCTCCCCCCTTCATCTCCCTCCCTCCTTCATCTCCCTCTCTCCCTCCCTCCCTCATCTCCCTCCCTCCCTCATCTCCCTCCCTCCCTCATCTCCCTCCGTCCCTCATCTCCCCCCCGTCCCTCATCTTCCTCCGTCCCTCATCTTCCTCCGTCCCTCATCTTCCTCCGTCCCTCATCTTCCTCCGTCCCTCATCTTCCTCCGTCCCTCATCTTCCTCCGTCCCTCATCTTCCTCCGTCCCTCATCTTCCTCCGTCCCTCATCTTCCTCCCTCCGTCCCACATCTTCCTCCCTCCGTCCCACATCTTCCTCCCTCCGTCCCACATCTTCCTCCCTCCGTCCCTCATCTTCCTCCCTCCGTCCCTCATCTTCCTCCCTCCGTCCCTCATCTTCCTCCCTCCGTCCCTCATCTTCCTCCCTCCGTCCCTCATCTTCCTCCCTCCGTCCCTCATCTTCCTCCCTCCGTCCCTCATCTTCCTCCCTCCGTCCCTCATCTTCCTCCCTCCGTCCCTCATCTTCCTCCCTCCGCCCCTCATCTTCCTCCCTCCGCCCCTCATCTTCCTCCCTCCGTCCCTCATCTCCCTCCTTCATCTCCCTCCTTCATCTCCCTCCCTCCTTCATCTCCCTCATCTCCCTCCCTCCCTCATCTCCCTCCCTCCCTCATCTCCCTCCGTCCCTCATCTCCCTCCGTCCCTCATCTTCCTCCCTCCATCCCTCATCTCCCTCCCTCCATCCCTCATCTCCCTTCCTCCATCCCTCATCTCCCTCCCTCCATCCCTCATCTCCCTCATCTCCCTCCTTCATCTCCCTCCTTCATCTCCCTCCCTCCTTCATCTCCCTCTCTCCCTCCCTCCCTCATCTCCCTCCCTCCCTCATCTCCCTCCCTCCCTCATCTCCCTCCGTCCCTCATCTCCCTCCGTCCCTCATCTCCCCCCGTCCCTCATCTTCCTCCGTCCCTCATCTTCCTCCGTCCCTCATCTTCCTCAGTCCCTCATCTTCCTCCGTCCCTCATCTTCCTCCGTCCCTCATCTTCCTCCGTCCCTCATCTTCCTCCGTCCCTCATCTTCCTCCCTCCGTCCCACATCTTCCTCCCTCCGTCCCACATCTTCCTCCCTCCGTCCCACAACTTCCTCCCTCCGTCCCTCATCTTCCTCCCTCCGTCCCTCATCTTCCTCCCTCCGTCCCTCATCTTCCTCCCTCCGTCCCTCATCTTCCTCCCTCCGTCCCTCATCTTCCTCCCTCCGTTCCTCATCTTCCTCCCTCCGTCCCTCATCTTCCTCCCTCCGTCCCTCATCTTCCTCCCTCCGTCCCTCATCTTCCTCCCTCCGTCCCTCATCTTCCTCCCTCCGCCCCTCATCTTCCTCCCTCCGCCCCTCATCTCCTCCCTCCGCCCCTCATCTTCCTCCCTCCGCCCCTCATCTTCCTCCCTCCGCCCCTCATCTTCCTCCCTCCGTCCCACATCTTCCTCCCTCCGTCCCACATCTTCCTCCCTCCGTCCCACATCTTCCTCCCTCCGTCCCACAACTTCCTCCCTCCGTCCCTCATCTTCCTCCCTCCGTCCCTCATCTTCCTCCCTCCGTCCCTCATCTTCCTCCCTCCGTCCCTCATCTTCCTCCCTCCGTTCCTCATCTTCCTCCCTCCGTCCCTCATCTTCCTCCCTCCGTCCCACATCTTCCTCCCTCCGTCCCTCATCTTCCTCCCTCCGTCCCTCATCTTCCTCCCTCCGCCCCTCATCTTCCTCCCTCCGCCCCTCATCTTCCTCCCTCCGCCCCTCATCTCCTCCCTCCGCCCCTCATCTCCTCCCTCCGCCCCTCATCTTCCTCCCTCCGCCCCTCATCCTCCTCCCTCCGCCCCTCATCTTCCTCCCTCCGCCCCTCATCTCCCTCCCTCCGCCCCTCATCTCCCTATCTCCGCCCTCATCTTCCTCCCTCCGCCCCTCATCTCCCTCCCTCCGCCCCTCATCTTCCTTCCTCCGTCCCTCATCTCCCTCCCTCCGTCCCTCATCTCCCTCCCTCCGTCCCTCATCTCCCTCCCTCCGTCCCTCATCTCCCTCCCCCCGTCCCTCATCTCCCTCCCCCCGTCCCTCATCTCCCTCCCCCCGTCCCTCATCTCCCTCCCCCCGTCCCTCATCTCCCTCCCCCCGTCCCTCATCTCCCTCCCCCCGTCCCTAATCTCCCTCCCCCGTCCCTCATCTCCCCCGTCCCTCATCTCCCTCCCCCCGTCCCTCATCTCCCTCCCCCCGTCCCTCATCTCCCTCCCCCCGTCCCTCATCTTCCTCCCCCCGTCCCTCATCTTCCTCCCCCCGTCCCTCATCTTCCTCCCCCCGTCCCTCATCTTCCTCTCCCCGTCCCTCATCTTCCTCCCCCCGTCCCTCATCTTCCTCCCCCCGTCCCTCATCTTCCGCCCCCCCGTCCCTCATCCTCCTCCCCCGTCCCTCACCTGCTTCCCCCCTTCCCTCATCTGCTTCCCCCCGTCCCTCATCTCCATCCCCCCGTCCCTCATCTCCCTCCCCCCGTCCCTCATCTCCCTCCCCCCATCCCTCATCTCCCTCCCCCGTCCCTCATCTCCCCCCGTCCCTCACCTCCCCCCGTCCCTCATCTCCCTCCCCCCGTCCCTCATCTCCCTCCCCCCGTTCCTCATCTCCCTCCCCCCGTCCCTCATCTCCCTCCCCCCGTCCCTCATCTTCCTCCCCCCGTCCCTCATCTTCCTCCCCCGTCCCTCATCTTCCTCCCCCGTCCCTCATCTCCCTCCCTCCGTCCCTCATCTCCCTCCCTCCGTCCCTCATCTCCCTCCCTCCGTCCCTCATCTCCCTCCCCCCGTCCCTCATCTCCCTCCCCCCGTCCCTCATCTCCCTCCCCCCGTCCCTCATCTCCCTCCCCCCGTCCCTCATCTCCCTCCCCCCGTCCCTAATCTCCCTCCCCCGTCCCTCATCTCCCCCCGTCCCTCATCTCCCTCCCCCCGTCCCTCATCTCCCTCCCCCCGTCCCTCATCTCCCTCCCCCCGTCCCTCATCTCCCTCCCCCCGTCCCTCATCTTCCTCCCCCCGTCCCTCATCTTCCTCCCCCCGTCCCTCATCTTCCTCCCCCCGTCCCTCATCTTCCTCCCCCCGTCCCTCATCTTCCTCTCCCCGTCCCTCATCTTCCTCCCCCCGTCCCTCATCTTCCTCCCCCCGTCCCTCATCTTCCGTCCCCCCGTCCCTCATCCTCCTCCCCCGTCCCTCACCTGCTTCCCCCCTTCCCTCATCTGCTTCCCTCCGTCCCTCATCGCCCTCCCTCCGTTCCTCATCTCCCTCCCTCCGTCCCTCATCTCCCTCCCTCCGTCCCTCATCTCCCTCCCTCCGTTCCTCATCTCCCTCCCTTCGTCCCTCATCTCCCTCCCTCCGTCCCTCATCTCCCTCCCTCCGTCCCTCATCTCCCTCCCTCCGTCCCTCATCTCCCTCCCTTCGTCCCTCATCTCCCTCCCTCCGTCCCTCATCTTCCTCCCCCCGTCCCTCATCTTCCTCCCTCCGTCCCTCATCTTCCTCCCTCCGTCCCTCATCTTCCTCCCTCCGTCCCTCATCTTCCTCCCTCCGTCCCTCATCTTCCTCCCTCCGTCCCTCATCTTCCTCCCTCCGTCCCTCATCTTCCTCCCTCCGTCCCTCATCTTCCTCCCTCCGTCCCTCATCTTCCTCCCTCCGCCCCTCATCTTCCTCCCTCCGCCCCTCATCTTCCTCCCTCCGCCCCTCATCTCCTCCCTCCACCCCTCATCTTCCTCCCTCCGCCCCTCATCTTCCTCCCTCCGCCCCTCATCCTCCTCCCTCCGCCCCTCATCTTCCTCCCTCCGCCGCTCATCTCCCTCCCTCCGCCCCTCATCTCCCTATCTCCGCCCTCATCTTCCTCCCTCCGCCCCTCATCTCCCTCCCTCCGCCCCTCATCTTCCTCCCTCCGTCCCTCATCTCCCTCCCTCCGTCCCTCATCTCCCTCCCTCCGTCCCTCATCTCCCTCCCTCCGTCCCTCATCTCCCTCCCCCCGTCCCTCATCTCCCTCCCCCCGTCCCTCATCTCCCTCCCCCCATCCCTCATCTCCCTCCCCCGTCCCTCATCTCCCCCCGTCCCTCACCTCCCCCCGTCCCTCATCTCCCTCCCCCCGTCCCTCATCTCCCTCCCCCCGTTCCTCATCTCCCTCCCCCCGTCCCTCATCTCCCTCCCCCCGTCCCTCATCTCCCTCCCCCCGTCCCTCATCTTCCTCCCCCCGTCCCTCATCTTCCTCCCCCGTCCCTCATCTTCCTCCCCCCGTCCCTCATCTTCCTCCCCCCGTCCCTCATCTTCCTCCCCCCGTCCCTCATCTCCCTCCCCCCGTCCCTCATCTCCCTCCCCCCGTCCCTCATCTTCCTCCCCCCGTCCCTCATCTCCCTCCCTCCGTCCCTCATCTCCCTCCCTCCGTCCCTCATCTCCCTCCCTCATCTCCATCCCTCATCTGCCTCCCTCATCTCCCTCCCTCATCTCCGTCCCTCATCTCCCTCCCTCCCTCCGTCCCTCATCTCCCTCCCTCCATCCCTCATCTCCCTCCCTCCATCCCTCATCTCCCTCATCTCCATCCCTCCATCCCTCATCTCCATTCCTCATCTCCATCCCTCCATCCCTCATCTCCATCCCTCCATACCTCATCTCCCTCCCTCCATCCCTCATCTCCATCCCTCCATCCCTCATCTCCATCCCTCCATCCCTCCATCCCTCATCTCCATCCCTCCATCCCTCATCTCCATCCCTCCATCCCTCATCTCCATCCCTCATCTCCATCCCTCATCTCCATCCCTCATCTCCATCCCTCATCTCCATCCCTCCATCCCTCATCTCCATCCCTCCATCCCTCATCTCCATCCCTCCATCCCTCATCTCCATCCCTCCATCCCTCATCTCCATCCCTCATCTCCCTCCCTCCATCCCTCATCTCCCTCCCTCCATCCCTCATCTCCCTCCCTCCATCCTTCATCTCCCTCCCTCCATCCTTCATCTCCCTCCCTCCATCCTTCATCTCCCTCCCTCCATCCCTCATCTTCCTCCCTCCATCCCTCATCTTCCTCCCTCCATCCCTCATCTTCCTCCCTCCATCCCTCATCTTCCTCCCTCCATCCCTCATCTTCCTCCCTCCATCCCTCATCTTCCTCCCTCCATCCCTCATCTTCCTCCCTCCATCCCTCATCTTCCTCCCTCCATCCCTCATCTTCCTCCCTCCATCCCCCATCTTCCTCCCTCCATCCCTCATCTTCCTCCCTCCATCCCTCATCTTCCTCCCTCCATCCCTCATCTTCCTCCCTCATCTCCCTCCTTCATCTCCCTCCCTCCTTCATCTCCCTCATCTCCCTCCCTCCCTCATCTCCCTCCCTCCCTCATCTCCCTCCGTCCCTCATCTCCCTCCGTCCCTCATCTTCCTCCCTCCATCCCTCATCTCCCTCCCTCCATCCCTCATCTCCCTTCCTCCATCCCTCATCTCCCTCCCTCCATCCCTCATCTCCCTCATCTCCCTCCTTCATCTCCCTCCTTCATCTCCCTCCCTCCTTCATCTCCCTCTCTCCCTCCCTCCCTCATCTCCCTCCCTCCCTCATCTCCCTCCCTCCCTCATCTCCCTCCCTCCCTCATCTCCCTCCGTCCCTCATCTCCCTCCGTCCCTCATCTCCCCCCGTCCCTCATCTTCCTCCGTCCCTCATCTTCCTCCGTCCCTCATCTTCCTCCGTCCCTCATCTTCCTCCGTCCCTCATCTTCCTCCGTCCCTCATCTTCCTCCGTCCCTCATCTTCCTCCCTCCGTCCCACATCTTCCTCCCTCCGTCCCACATCTTCCTCCCTCCGTCCCACATCTTCCTCCCTCCGTCCCACAACTTCCTCCCTCCGTCCCTCATCTTCCTCCCTCCGTCCCTCATCTTCCTCCCTCCGTCCCTCATCTTCCTCCCTCCGTCCCTCATCTTCCTCCCTCCGTCCCTCATCTTCCTCCCTCCCTCCGTCCCTCATCTTCCTCCCTCCGTCCCACATCTTCCTCCCTCCGTCCCTCATCTTCCTCCCTCCGTCCCTCATCTTCCTCCCTCCGCTCCTCATCTTCCTCCCTCCGCCCCTCATCTTCCTCCCTCCGCCCCTCATCTCCTCCCTCCGCCCCTCATCTTCCTCCCTCCGCCCCTCATCTTCCTCCCTCCGCCCCTCATCCTCCTCCCTCCGCCCTCATCTTCCTCCCTCCGCCCCTCATCTCCCTCCCTCCGCCCCTCATCTCCCTATCTCCGCCCTCATCTTCCTCCCTCCGCCCCTCATCTCCCTCCCTCCGCCCCTCATCTTCCTTCCTCCGTCCCTCATCTCCCTCCCTCCGTCCCTCATCTCCCTCCCTCCGTCCCTCATCTCCCTCCCTCCGTCCCTCATCTCCCTCCCCCCGTCCCTCATCTCCCTCCCCCCGTCCCTCATCTCCCTCCCCCCGTCCCTCATCTCCCTCCCCCCGTCCTTCATCTCCCTCCCCCCGTCCCTAATCTCCCTCCCCCGTCCCTCATCTCCCCCGTCCCTCATCTCCCTCCCCCCGTCCCTCATCTCCCTCCCCCCGTCCCTCATCTCCCTCCCCCCGTCCCTCATCTTCCTCCCCCCCGTCCCTCATCTTCCTCCCCCCGTCCCTCATCTTCCTCCCCCCGTCCCTCATCTTCCTCTCCCCGTCCCTCATCTTCCTCCCCCCGTCCCTCATCTTCCTCCCCCCGTCCCTCATCTTCCGCCCCCCCGTCCCTCATCCTCCTCCCCCGTCCCTCACCTGCTTCCCCCCTTCCCTCATCTGCTTCCCCCCGTCCCTCATCGCCCTCCCTCCGTCCCTCATCTCCCTCCCTCCGTCCTCATCTCCCTCCCTCCGTCCCTCATCTCCCTCCCTCCGTCCCTCATCTCCCTCCCTCCGTCCCTCATCTCCCTCCCTCCGTCCCTCATCTCCCTCCCTCCGTCCCTCATCTCCCTCCCTCCGTCCCTCATCTCCCTCCCTCCGTCCCTCATCTCCCTCCCTTCGTCCCTCATCTCCCTCCCTCCGTCCCTCATCTTCCTCCCCCCGTCCCTCATCTTCCTCCCTCCGTCCCTCATCTTCCTCCCTCCGTCCCTCATCTTCCTCCATCCGTCCCTCATCTTCCTCCCTCCGTCCCTCATCTTCCTCCCTCCGTCCCTCATCTTCCTCCCTCCGTCCCTCATCTTCCTCCCTCCGTCCCTCATCTTCCTCCCTCCGTCCCTCATCTTCCTCCCTCCGTCCCTCATCTTCCTCCCTCCGCCCCTCATCTTCCTCCCTCCGCCCCTCATCTTCCTCCCTCCGCCCCTCATCTCCTCCCTCCGCCCCTCATCTTCCTCCCTCCGCCCCTCATCTTCCTCCCTCCGCCCCTCATCCTCCTCCCTCCGCCCCTCATCTTCCTCCCTCCGCCCCTCATCTCCCTCCCTCCGCCCCTCATCTCCCTATCTCCGCCCTCATCTTCCTCCCTCCGCCCCTCATCTCCCTCCCTCCGCCCCTCATCTTCCTCCCTCCGTCCCTCATCTCCCTCCCTCCGTCCCTCATCTCCCTCCCTCCGTCCCTCATCTCCCTCCCTCCGTCCCTCATCTCCCTCCCCCCGTCCCTCATCTCCCTCCCCCCGTCCCTCATCTCCCTCCCCCCGTCCCTCATCTCCCTCCCCCCATCCCTCATCTCCCTCCCCCGTCCCTCATCTCCCCCCGTCCCTCACCTCCCCCCGTCCCTCATCTCCCTCCCCCCGTCCCTCATCTCCCTCCCCCCGTCCCTCATCTCCCTCCCCCGTCCCTCATCTCCCTCCCCCCGTCCCTCATCTTCCCCCCCCGTCCCTCATCTCCCCCCCCGTCCCTCATCTTCCTCCCCCCGTCCCTCATCTCCCTCCCCCCGTCCCTCATCTCCCTCCCCCCGTCCCTCATCTTCCTCCCCCCGTCCCTCATCTCCCTCCCCCCGTCCCTCATCTCCCTCCCTCCGTCCCTCATCTCCCTCCCTCATCTCCATCCCTCATCTGCCTCCCTCATCTCCCTCCCTCATCTCCGTCCCTCATCTCCCTCCCTCCCTCCGTCCCTCATCTCCCTCCCTCCATCCCTCATCTCCATCCCTCCATCCCTCATCTCCCTCATCTCCATCCCTCCATCCCTCATCTCCATCCCTCATCTCCATCCCTCCATCCCTCATCTCCATCCCTCCATACCTCATCTCCCTCCCTCCATCCCTCATCTCCATCCCTCCATCCCTCATCTCCATCCCTCCATCCCTCCATCCCTCATCTCCATCCCTCCATCCCTCATCTCCATCCCTCCATCCCTCATCTCCATCCCTCCATCCCTCATCTCCATCCCTCATCTCCATCCCTCATCTCCATCCCTCATCTCCATCCCTCCATCCCTCCATCCCTCATCTCCATCCCTCCATCCCTCATCTCCATCCCTCCATCCCTCATCTCCATCCCTCCATCCCTCATCTCCATCCCTCATCTCCCTCCCTCCATCCCTCATCTCCCTCCCTCCATCCCTCATCTCCCTCCCTCCATCCTTCATCTCCCTCCCTCCATCCTTCATCTCCCTCCCTCCATCCTTCATCTCCCTCCCTCCATCCCTCATCTTCCTCCCTCCATCCCTCATCTTCCTCCCTCCATCCCTCATCTTCCTCCCTCCATCCTCATCTTCCTCCCTCCATCCCTCATCTTCCTCCCTCCATCCCTCATCTTCCTCCCTCCATCCCTCATCTTCCTCCCTCCATCCCTCATCTTCCTCCCTCCATCCCTCATCTTCCTCCCTCCATCCCTCATCTTCCTCCCTCCATCCCTCATCTTCCTCCCTCCATCCCTCATCTTCCTCCCTCCATCCCTCATCTTCCTCCCTCCATCCCTCATCTTCCTTCCTCCATCCCTCATCTCCCTCCCTCCATCCCTCATCTCCCTCCCTCCATCCCTCATCTCCCTCCCTCCATCCCTCATCTCCCTCCCTCCATCCTCATCTTCCTCCCTCCGTCCCTCATCTTCCTCCCTCCGTCCCTCATCTTCCTCCCTCCGTCCCTCATCTTCCTCCCTCCGTCCCTCATCTTCCTCCCTCCGTCCCTCATCTTCCTCCCTCCGTCCCTCATCTTCCTCCCTCCGTCCCTCATCTTCCTCCCTCCGTCCCTCATCTTCCTCCCTCCGTCCCTCATCTTCCTCCCTCCGCCCCTCATCTTCCTCCCTCCGCCCCTCATCTCCTCCCTCCGCCCCTCATCTTCCTCCCTCCGCCCCTCATCTCCCTCCCTCCGCCCCTCATCTCCCTATCTCCGCCCTCATCTTCCTCCCTCCGCCCCTCATCTCCCTCCCTCCGCCCCTCATCTTCCTCCCTCCGTCCCTCATCTCCCTCCCTCCCGTCCCTCATCTCCCTCCCCCCGTCCCTCATCTCCCTCCCCCCGTCCCTCATCTCCCTCCCCCCGTCCCTCATCTCCCTCCCCCCGTCCCTCATCTCCCTCCCCCGTCCCTCATCTCCCCCCGTCCCTCATCTCCCTCCCCCCGTCCCTCATCTCCCTCCCCCCGTCCCTCATCTCCCTCCCCCCGTCCCTCATCTCCCTCCCCCCGTCCCTCATCTTCCTCCCCCCGTCCCTCATCTTCCTCCCCCCGTCCCTCATCTTCCTCCCCCCGTCCCTCATCTTCCTCCCCCCGTCCCTCATCTTCCTCCCCCCGTCCCTCATCTTCCTCCCCCCGTCCCTCATCTTCCTCTCCCCCGTCCCTCATCTCCCTCCCCCCGTCCCTCATCTTCCTCCCCCCGTCCCTCATCTCCCTCCCTCCGTCCCTCATCTCCCTCCCTCCGTCCCTCATCTCCCTCCCTCATCTCCATCCCTCATCTGCCTCCCTCATCTCCCTCCCTCATCTCCGTCCCTCATCTCCCTCCTCCGTCCCTCATCTCCCTCCCTCCCTCCGTCCCTCATCTCCCTCCCTCCATCCCTCATCTCCCTCCCTCCATCCCTCATCTCCCTCATCTCCATCCCTCCATCCCTCATCTCCATCCCTCATCTCCATCCCTCCATCCCTCATCTCCATCCCTCCATACCTCATCTCCCTCCCTCCATCCCTCATCTCCATCCCTCCATCCCTCATCTCCATCCCTCCATCCCTCCATCCCTCATCTCCATCCCTCCATCCCTCATCTCCATCCCTCCATCCCTCATCTCCATCCCTCCATCCCTCATCTCCATCCCTCATCTCCATCCCTCATCTCCATCCCTCATCTCCATCCCTCCATCCCTCCATCCCTCATCTCCATCCCTCCATCCCTCATCTCCATCCCTCCATCCCTCATCTCCATCCCTCCATCCCTCATCTCCATCCCTCCATCCCTCATCTCCATCCCTCATCTCCCTCCCTCCATCCCTCATCTCCCTCCCTCCATCCCTCATCTCCCTCCCTCCATCCTTCATCTCCCTCCCTCCATCCTTCATCTCCCTCCCTCCATCCTTCATCTCCCTCCCTCCATCCCTCATCTTCCTCCCTCCATCCCTCATCTTCCTCCCTCCATCCCTCATCTTCCTCCCTCCATCCCTCATCTTCCCTCCTCCATCCCTCATCTTCCTCCCTCCATCCCTCATCTTCCTCCCTCCATCCCTCATCTTCCTCCCTCCATCCCTCATCTTCCTCCCTCCATCCCTCATCTTCCTCCCTCCATCCCTCATCTTCCTCCCTCCATCCCTCATCTTCCTCCCTCCATCCCTCATCTTCCTCCCTCCATCCCTCATCTTCCTCCCTCCATCCCTCATCTCCCTCCCTCCATCCCTCATCTCCCTCCCTCCATCCCTCATCTCCCTCCCTCCATCCCTCATCTCCCTCCCTCCATCCTCATCTTCCTACCTCCATCCTCATCTTCCTACTTCCACCCTCATCTTCCTACTTCCATCCTCATCTTCCTACTTCCATCCTCATCTTCCTACTTCCATCCTCATCCTCCAACCTCCCTCATCTGCCTCCCTCCAACCTCATCCTCTCACCCTCTTCCCTCCCTCATCCTCCTCCCTCCCTCATCTGCTTCCCTCCCTCATCTGCCTCCCTCCCTCTTCCCTCCCTCATCCTCCTCCCTCCCTCATCTGCCTCCCTCCCTCATCCTCCTACCTCCCTTACCCTCCTACCTCCCTTACCCTCCTACCTCCCTTACCCTCACCCTCCTACATCCCTCAGCCTCGTACATCCCTCACCCTCCTTCCTTCCCCACTGCACACAAAAAAAACAGTTTGCTAATTGGCAATGCCATGGATAAAGCGTACCCTAAAATTGTGGATGAAATTTTCCAACTACTAGGGTCTTTAAATGAACAATCCATGAACGTTTCACTATATATTGCGAAGTTTGAAAGCAACTTCAGAACTACACAGGACTGAACAGACTTGAGCTATCTTCTTGGTTAAAATGTCGATATTATCCTCACCACCCCCCCCCCCCCCCCCCCAAGTTTAATGAAAATCAATTTTATCAACATCAGTATCGTCGAAATACTAATTGGTGCACGATTCACCATGGGGGTTTCACCACGATTCACCACGATTCACCATTCACCAGATTGTATCATTCAACTCGTCGTTGATTAGACCTCAGCAAATTGAGATTTTTACCTACAATTCTGGGGGAAAAGGTGACTTTGATCCTCGAGTCAAAGCAGCATCTAAAGTAAAAGAGCACCTTGGTCATTTTGACCCCAAATGTATTTTTAAGAAAATCATAAAATCTGAGATTATCACGTGGTGACCACAAGATTAGTTTCCATGGAATGTTTCAAAAGTTTATATGAACACAAGAAAACTCGCCGTTGGATTGAAATTGCATTGAGGTCAAGTGTGACATCATATAATTTGGAGAATTTTAACACGTCACTGTTACGGTTAACAATCGGGTTCACGGGAGTAATTAAACCAAAAAAAGGGGGACCTATAAAGCGTCTGAAAATGCAAAGCCCGTCTGCATCCGCTTTTTATTCAGACTTCTTCCATTATGCTAAACATGACAAAAACGGCTAAAAAAAATATACAAAACGTTGATGATTTTAGACGATCTTGACATTTTGACCTCACAAGCATAATGCTTCAGTGACCTAATTTGCAAACCCTGCTCAAATTTCGAATCTATCAGATGAAAATTGACGATTTTATGTAACCTTGACCTTTTGTTCTAAAAAAAACCCCAAATAATTCTAGATTTTGATTGAAACAATTCAGTGACCCAATATGCAAATTCTTAAAATTTCAGGTCAATTGCATGAAAATTGACGATTTTATGTGATTTTGACCTTTTGATCAAGTTATTCATTTGTCTTCTCCATATTCTCATAATAAAGCTTTGTTGAAAATTTGATGACAAAACTGAAATGGTAAAAAAGGTTATGGCCTGGACAGGCACACAGACACACACAGGGGGCTTGAGATTTTGCAGGCCCAAATGGGAAGGGGACCTGAGATTGGGTGGGGGGGGGGGGGGGGGGGGGCTGAGATTTGGTGGACCCGAGTGGAAGTGGGGCTTGAGAATGATGAGGACCGGTGGCGCACATGCACGTGCATGCGGCATGATTTGCATTTACGCATTTAAGGTATATGCTTTGTACATGTTTGGCTTCGGTTTTGCTTTTTGGTTTGTTTTGCTTGACGTCATATGCTGTCTATTGTATGCACACATTATTTTTATGTGTTGTATACACATACATATTGTGCACATGTGGTATTGAATGCATGCATGTTATGCGTGACGTTGTGCAGTGATATATTGTGTACACACGTCTTGTGGGTGACATCTTGCACATAATTTGTGCGCGCACACACTCTGACGGGGTGGATACTCTGACACCTGGTACATCTCCATTCCAACTCATAAGAACCACCCACGTCCATCTCGGACTCCAGCTCAAACTAGACGTCAACAACAACAACAACAACAACATGCATTTTAAGGCAATTTCCCCTGCTAGAGCGGGGGTTAGCCTTGCGGTCCCCATGACAATCTTCTCCATTTTGCCCTATTTTCTGCATCTCTCCTTGTTAACCCCCTTGCCCGCATTTCTTCTTCCACCATCTTTAGCCAAGTCTTTCTCGGTCTTCCCCGTCCTCTACTTCCTTCTACATTAACTTCCATCACTCTTCTCAACCAGTCACTTTCATCCTTCCTCAATACATGACCAAACCATCTCAACCTGTTCCTCTTCACAGCATCAATCACAGGCAATATTCCCATCATCTTTCGCAATTCATCATTTGTCCTCCTCTCTCTCAACGATACTCCGCACATCCATCGAACCATTCGCATTTCCACCCTTTCCAGCCTTCGTTGCTGCTCTACGTTCATTACCCATGTCTCGCTCCCATAAATCATAACACTTCTCACACATGCAGCATACACCTTTCCCTTCAGCTTCAGCGACACTCTCCTCCTCATCAGCACGCCACTCAGTTCCCGAAACTTCTTCCATGCACATCTCACTCGAGCAACCGTTGCCGAGTCTGATCCACCTTCTCCATTCAGCATGTCTCCGAGGTAGCAAAATGTTTTCACACCTTCCAGCTTCACGCCATCTCCAAGATCCAACTCAACATTTCCTCCATCTGCAGCTCCCTCTGCGCACACCTTACATTTGAATGTAGCTGCCACACTGGTTAATGACCCTCTCAGACCACTACATTTTTGATGAACCCACTCAGCGCACATTGTACACTGAATGGAGTTCACTCCGACACCCTTCCTGCACACAGCACACGGCCACTTCCCAGTTCTTTCCACCTCACCACATGCTTTACCACTTGCCATCACCTTTGTCTTTCCGATATTCACCTTCAGACCTTTTGTCTCCATACATTCCTTCCACTTGTTCATCTTTTCCTTCAGTCCATCCATACTTTCCGCAATCAACACCAGATCATCTGCATACAACAACTCCCACGGTAAACCCTCCTTTACGTTCTGAGCCAGCACCTCCATCACAGCTACAAATAGTAGTGGACTTAGTACCGACCCCTGATGCACTCCCACCTTCACCTCAAACTCACCACTGTTCCCGTCCTTCGTCCTTACAGCTGTGCGTGCTCTTTTGTACATTGCCATCACTACTCTGATCAACCATTCCTCCTCTCCTAACTTCCTCAATGCCCATGTCAATACTTTGCGTGGAACCCTATCGAATGCTTTCTCCAGATCAACAAACCCAAAAAAAACAACTTCTTCCTCTTATCCATGTACTTCTCCTGCAACTGCCTCACAATGAAAAGCACATCTGTCGTTCCTCTTCCTGGCATAAATCCAAACTGCATTTCGTCGATCTTCACTTTCTTCCTTATCCTCCTTTCCAACACCCTTTCCAATACCTTCATTCCATGCTCCAATAACTTTATCGCTCGGTACGAGCCACACTCCAGAGGGTCACCTTTCCCCTTGTATAGAGGGACAAGGGTACTCAGTTCCCAATCCACTGGAATGCGGCCTTCTTTCACCACCAGATTACAGATATCTGTCATTCTCTTCACACCCCAACTTCCTGCTGCCTTCAACATATCTCCCACAACTCCCGTCGGCCCTCCCGCTTTTCCACTCTTCATTGCTTTTATCGCTTCCTCAACTTCCTTCTCAGTTATCTTCTCTGCCGGTCCTAAAACTGGGTTACTCTCTATGTTGTCATCCCATTCATTCTCTGTATTCAACAGCATTTCCATATATCTTTTCCATCTTCCTTTAATTCCATCTGGGTCGACAACGATTTGTCCCACTTCATCCTTCAAGCAACTCACCCCCATCACATCACACCTCTCTTTCGCTATGTGCTTTGCAATCCTGAATACTGCTTTCTGACCCTCTTCCGAATCCAAGCGTTCTCCGAACATTTTCCTACATGCCTCCTGCGCCTTTGCTACCTCTTTCTTTGCAGCCTTCCTGGCTGCCTTATAACTTTCATGCTCTGCTGTTTCTGCTCCCGTACCCTTCGCCTTCTGCCACTCTTTGAACTTCTTCCTCTTCTCGTCAAGCCTCTTTCCAACTTCAACATCCCACCACCATGTTTCCGAGTGCCTCGGTGGTCCTTTTGTCCATCCACATACCTCACCAACGGCTCCCAACAGACTAGCTTTCATTGACATCCAACCACTTTCAAGCTCAACCACATCATCCTCTACCCTACTCAGCCTCTCTTTTAATGCCTCCCTTACTGTCACCTCTTTCAACCTCCACACCTTCATTCTCGGTTGGTACTTCACCCGCCGAGCTCTCCTCACACCTTTCACCCTTATGTCGCAGACAACCAAGTGGTGCTGTGAAACAGCCTCCTCCCCCGGGATCACCTTTGTGTCCCGGAGGTGCCCCCTATCTCGCCTACGCACCATCAGGTAGTCAACGGTTGTCGTCGACCCACCTGACGTGTATGTAACAAGCTTATTGTCCTCTTTCTGGAACTGAGTATTACAAATCAACAAATCAGCTCCATCAGCAAACTCCAAAATCCTTTCACCTTCTCCATTTCTCACACCATATCCGTAACCCCCATGAACTCCCTCAAAACCGTCCATACTCCTTCCCACATGTCCATTTAGGTCTCCTCCCACCACAACAACTTCCTCATCTTTCACGTTTTCCATCAGCTTCTCTATCGCACACCAGAACTTGTCCTTCTCTTCATCGCTTCGACCAACCTGCGGAGCATATCCCGAGATGACGTTCACCAAGAGCTTTCCAATCATCATTTTCACCATCATCAACCTATCACTCACTCTAGTCACACTCACCACACTGTCTACAAACTCCTCAGAAAACAGGACACCAACACCATTCACGCCCTCCGGGCACCCTTGCCACACAAACTTGTATTTCTGTCCCTGCCTACCCTTCACTATTCTCACACCACTTCCCTTCCATCTCGTCTCTTGCACACAACATATGTCCACTCTTATTCTGACCAATACTTCCACCACTTCTCCTGATCTCCCTGTCATTGTCCCTACATTCCATGTCCCAAACCTCAGAAACCGATCTCCACTTCGGGCTGTACCCTGCCCATATGTACTTGTGATTGTCATGGTTCTCTTTTTGAGGCAATGTTTTTATGGCCGGATGCCCTTCCTGATGCCAACCCTCTTAGTCGTCTCTTACGACACGCAGGGATACGGTGTACCTATTCTGACCAGGGTACACACTGGGAAACGTTTAAAACATGTAAATTCGGGGGGGGGGGGGGCGTCAGCATCACGGCTGCGGTTTAAACATATTCCAACAATATCCAAACAGAACCATGAAAAAAAAAACAATCTGGGAAAAGTCTCCAAGCAAGAACGTGGATTTGAGAAGGAAGGAGCAGAGGCGGAAGAAAACGAGATACAGGGGGCGGGGCACAAGCCGAGATGAGGAGAGCGAACAAGCAACGTGTCCGGGAGGAGAGAAAGAATCAATATATAATTCTTTGTCTCGGGAGGTGAGGTGAGGGGGAGAAAACAAAATAAAAGAAACGAGCAATACAGCGAAGGAAATAACCCAAACCGACAAAACACCGACGGGGGGAGGGAAGCCCCAAGTTACCAGGCCGTGCACGAGGTACGACTCAGAAAACGATTAACTACACACAAGTTTGCACGAACCACAAACCAACACCAACTAGAAACACACAATAACACGTACACAGCAAAATAACCAGTGGAAATTTGACAAAGACAAGAATGGGAAAACACTCAAACTTCGATGCCGTGGAGAGCTCGAAGTACGCCTCACTCGCCCGAGGAACCGGAAGTTCAAACTCGAGCATGGAAGTTCAAACTAGACGTCCCAATAGTAATATAGTAATTGTTACTAACTAAGCTCCTTTGCCCCTTTTTATTAATGACCATTGGTAATTTGTACATTTGACACACTTTGAAAACTTCAATGAAATACCTGCTACAAGTTGGGATGAGGATGAGGATGAGGAGGAGGAGGAGGAGTGGGTGGGTGATTATAACAGGGGTTCACCACCCCCCCCCCCCCCCCCCTCCAAACCTCCCCCATACCATTCACCCACACCCCCTAAGTGAATTTAAGTTTATAAATAATTTTGTCTTTAATTTAAGTTTATAAATTAATATAAGCTTTTCAATGTCCAACACATCCCGAAACCACCGCTGGGAAAAGATCACCCAGCTGGGCAGTGCCAGTATCCCCTGCTGGTACATTCCACTATTACCAGCAGGGGATACTGGCACTGCCCAGCTGGGTGATCTTTTCCCAGCGGTGGTTTCGGGATGTGTTGGACATTGAAAAGCTATGGAGTTATTGGCCTTATGGTGGTTACTTTTTTGCTGTGGGCTGGCGGCAGCTTTACCTGACCCCACATCCCAATATACACTTTATAGCAGCCTTTGGTGGCCTCAAAACAGATGCCAAAGCCAACGTGTGCTAGCTTAAAACCTTGCCCAGATTCTGAAGTACCTCCACCCAAAATCTGGGGCCTCGAGGTGCTAAAAGAAGTCCTAAAAAGGTTCAGTCCTAAAAGAATAACCTTGAAACACACAAAGTTGAAAATATGTACAGTTTTGCCTATAAATAGATTGAATTATTAATGTGGTGTTGATGTAGTGTAGGCTTGATGGGCCAAATGGCCTTCTTCTGAGTCAAAGTTCCTTGTGTATCCTTGTAGGCTGTATTTTTTTGTATCTTTGGACAAACTTGAGAGATTTGTAACCATGGTGAAATGATGCTCGTGTAGTGTATGCAAAGTGGAGGACAAGTATATAACAAGGATTTCAGAATGTTGACATTAAACATTAGTGTAACGTGGTGGATAAAATTGTCTGATACATGACTTTTTTTTTTTTCTTTGCCATTTGTTTTTGTAACTTAAAGGATTTTCAATTCAGAGGGGTAGCCTACAGATATGAAATAATCAGCCCATCATGATTTTGTCAAAACATGTTTGCACTTATGTAATATTTTTGGGAATCGGCAAAGGATAGATGAATTATTTTTAAAATGTTACTGCATTTGGCCTGCTTATCTTGTTCTACCCTTGTTTTTCACCTTTGGGAATGAGCCAAGTTAACCAGTGGATTATCGCTTGTTGAATGTGAAGGTTTTGATGTGTTTGAGTTCGGTGCTGGAATCTGTGCTCTTGCTTTTGTTTTCCAGTCGTCTTGATTGGGGACTCTGGAGTGGGCAAAAGTAACTTGTTGTCCCGTTTCACGCGCAACGAGTTCAACTTGGAGAGCAAGAGCACCATTGGCGTGGAGTTTGCGACACGCAGCATCCAGGTGGATGGCAAGATTGTGAAGGCGCAGATTTGGGACACTGCTGGGCAGGAGAGATATCGTGCTATCACCGCTGCGTGAGTCGCACATCTTCAGCACATAATGGGGCACTATTCTGAGAACGTTGACTGAGGCACACATACCTTGTATGGTATTTGTGGGTGTGGATTTGCTGGATTGCTTTATTGTGGGAGAATAAATTATCCTCTAATTCTTGAATGATTATTATGCATGAAAAGGATGTTGGCTTTTCTCTGCTCTTCTCTCATTATTTTGCTAAACCTCGGGTCATTGTTGACCAAGATGTACGTGATGGTGCAAAACATCCCACGCAAACTACTATTGTATTTGCACAATTTGACGATTGGATGGGTACACCTGTACATGTGGCTTCATAAAACCTGTTTCCACATATCGATTCTCCAGAATACCTGTGAATACCACGTCGTCTGTGCAGTGCATTGTGTGTAGCTGCTTTCATGTGGCCTTTATGAAGTATGTCTCCAAACCCTCTGGCACTGGGGCTGACATCCCAATATTTGGAATGGCTGTGTCACAGCATTCTGTTTAATGTTCATCAGTTTAATGAACATAATGTTTAATGAACATCAGTTCTTTTGATTGAACAATCTTTTTGTATGTCATTTACCAGATCAATGTTCAGGTGTAAAATAGTCCTGAAGGAAGCGCCTACTTTCTGATAGCCGGTTTCCGTTCCTTGTTGGGACTACATTGGCACCCTCCACTGGGACACAATGCTTTAAGACTGAACAGACTGTTCCATGATGAGTTAAACTGTTTCTTGATTTAATTCTCCACTTGTGCAAAAGATACTCTTGTAAGCCATTGTGAAGGCTTAATTGTGTAAGCAACTGTGACGTTATCACAACTGGAAATGAGATCAGCACTTGGTAGAGCACATACAGTGCATTCAGAAAGTATTCAGACCCCTTCACTTTTTTCAAATTTTGTTATGTTGCAGCCTTGTGCTGAAATCGTTTCAATTCATTTTTTCCCTCATCAATCTACACTCAATATTCCATAATGACAAAGGGAAAACAGGATTTTATAAAGTTTTGCAA
The DNA here is from genome assembly GCF_964187855.1 of Myxine glutinosa. Taxonomy (NCBI): domain Eukaryota; kingdom Metazoa; phylum Chordata; class Myxini; order Myxiniformes; family Myxinidae; genus Myxine; species Myxine glutinosa. The sequence continues at coordinate 69,424 of NW_027617226.1, read as the reverse complement.
ATTTATTAAAAAGAAAAAACTGAAATATCACATTTACATAAGTATTCAGACCCTTTGCTATGACACTTGAAATTTAGCTCGGGTGCCTCCCATTTCTCTTGATCATCTTTGAGATGTTTCTACACCTTGATTGGAGTCCACCTGTGGTAAATTCAATTGATTGGACATGATTTGGAAAGGCATACACCTGTCTATATAAGGTCTCACAGCTGACAATGCATATCAGAGCAACAACCAAGTCAGAAGGTCGAAGGAACTGCCTGCAGAGCTCAGAGACAGGATTGTGTCGAGGAACAGATCTGGGGAAGCCTACAAAAACATTTCTGCTGCATTGAAGGTTCCCAAGCACTGTGGCCTCCATGATTCTTAAATGGAAGAAGTTTGCAACAACCAGGACTCTTCCTAGAGCTGGCCGCCCGGCCAAACTGAGCAATCGGGAGAGAAGAGCCTTCGTAAGAGAGGGGACCAAGAACCCGATGGTCACTCTGGCTGAGCTCCAGAGATCCTGTGTGGAGATGGGAGAAACTTCCAGAAGGACAACCATCACTGCAACACTCCACCGATCTGGGCTTTATGGCAGAGTGGCCAGACTGAAGCCTCTCCTTAGTGAAAGACACATGAAAGCCCACAGAATCTTGTTTCTCACAGTCTGAGAGTCCTTTCGATGCTTTTTTGCAAACTGCAAGCAGGCTTTCATGTGGCCTTTGCCAGTCCCTGGTGCAACAGTTCATAGATGCAATTACCTAGTATAATTTCTCTTGTGGTGCCAGAACCAAAACAAACAGACAATATATTCTTCTATATGTATATAAAAGAAAGATTTTGTTTGTTTGTTTGTCTGCACGCGCTAATCTCCTGAACGGTGAAAGATAGGAGGAAACCTCTGGAACAAAAAATGTCGGAACGGGCCCCGGGAAGGTTATAGGCTAGGTGACGAGGCCGGTCGAGGCCGCCTCGGCCGGGCTCGGCCCATTTCGCAATTAAAAGCTGAGCTGAATTATAGTAGTCAATCTTCTACGGCCACGAGTAAAAGCTGAATTGTAGTAGTAAATTCATTCAAAAACCAAAAATTTTGGGACGGGCCCCGGGAAGGTTATAGGCTAGGTGGTGAGGCCAGTCGAGGGCGCCTCGGCCGGGCTGGGCCCATTTCACAATTAAAAGCTGCGCTGAAGTATAGCAGTCAATCTTCTACGGCCGCGAGTAAAAGCTGAGTTGTAGTAGTAAATTCATTCAAAAAGAACCCAGGCAATGCCGGGTGCTTTCGGCTAGTTTATCATAACCGGTCATGTAACTCCTCCATCCTCCCCCCTGCCCCTCTCCCGATGTGGTTAAGAGTAAATATTATGGCCTGACAGGGTGGTCTAGAGCAGTGGTTCTTAACCTTTTTCTCACCAGGGGCTGGCAAAGTTCAGCAATAAATTACTCTGGACCGCCAATTGAGAACCACGTAATTAATGGTCTTTGCTGTCTATACTTCAGAAAGAATGTCATACATTCTCTTATACGTTTTTACTGTAATATATTTTTTATAATTACCTGGTTTAGGAAATTGCCTAGTTCAGCTGTTTCTGATGTCACCCACCTTTGAGTACACATGAAGTGCCTGATGGAATGATTTGAAAACTCGTTGTTGAACTCATTGCCAGTTTTTAAAAAACAAAAGAAATCCAGCTAATTGCACTGCCATGCCATGTGCCATCATAGCGCCTAAGTACAGATCAAACCTTAGGCTTGTTCGAAGATTTGGAGTGGGTTCTTTGTGTTCCAAAAAAAAATAAATTTTGTTTTAAAGAAAAAACAAGTCGGGAGACGACGATGGTTCACGAGCGAGCGGTATTCAATGACAAAGGTCAAACCCGACTTTGAAAATATATAAATATGAATGTATTATCTGTTTTGAGACTAGTTAGCAACACAATACTGAAAATTCAGTTCGATTCTGACAACTTTGAAAATTTGACCTTTGTGACTTTGAAATGTCAAAACGAAGGTTACTGACCTTGAAATGAGATAGAAAATAATGTATAATCAGTTATGAGGTTAGTTAGCTACACAATACCAAATTCGGTTAGATTCCGACAACTTTGAAAATTTGACCTTTGTGCCCTTCAAAGGTCAAAGGTCGAAGATTCTGTAATTTGTTGGAAAACTTGTATTTCATGATGTATGTGATAATATAAGATCATGTACGACATTTCACCCTATCAGGAAGCGAACAATGTAATAAAACCATCAAAAATCGACTTTTCTAAATTTCCTGACCTTGACCTTGGGGCGAAAATGAAAAATCGAGCTCTGTGGGGCTAGACACATGACATTGGCCAAACCAAATACTGAAACCCCTGTCAGATTCCACCAAACCCCTCGGAGAAGATGGAGCTAGAAATCGATTACCCCCTAAAAAGACATCTTTTTGGGGCGTGGCTCTGCCCACAATGGGCGCAATACGCCCACTCCAGGCAGGACACAACTAGATCATGATATCAACCTCCCACCCAAGTTTCATCAACATCGGATGATATAATCGGTTAGTTATGCTGCAGACAGACAGACACACCCATGACGAATATAGTGGTCACTCTGTTTGATAACTCGTGAACCAATATTTATTTTAAAAAAAATTTTTTTTTTTTTTTTTTTTTTTATAGATATATATTGTTGTGGTTTTGAGAACCCACACTTGTAAATAAATATAACATCATTAAAGGTTAAAGGTAGCTCCCCATAGGTAGGCCACAACCAACACGTAGGTCACCATAGGACGTCAGTTATTTCATAGTCTGTGTTTAGATAAGGCCATTTTCCAATAGTTGCATCTGCTTTGCGTCAATCAAATAAGAGTAGGCCCTTCCGTTCATTTTGGCAGCCTCCCTTCCAAACGACGCCATTAAGCGCTAGCCAGTCTGTACTCGCCCTCGTCCTTTAGGTTGCCAGCAGCGTTCGCCACCTCGCTAGGCTTCCGCCCAAACCAGCCCAGAAACACACGAGGTAAGGCCTGAAAAGGGGGCGGAGCGCCAGGATGAAGGTGCGGCCACGTCAACCAGCCAACCAGGGCTGAGGTGAGGTCGCCTGACCGGGCGTGGTTTGGGCTCCGAGAGCGTTCGCTGGCTTGGTTATAAAAGCGCGCACGCAAAGCCCTTTGAGAGGACTGCAAGGAATCGCGCTTGGTAAGAGGACTTATGCAGCGGCGCTCGTTGAACAGGACTGTGCACAGAAGACTTATCGTGGTTGGAAGGACTTGTTGGGAGGTTGGCTTGTGATAAGAACTTACGGAGCAGCACTCATTACCGAAGACTGAAGCCAAGCATTGGTGTTACAAAGGATGCGCTGTGTCAACCCGCTGTACTAAGGGCGGGCGCGCGGCACGCATTGCCAAGAACCGCAATGTGCAGGACATTGGGGAGGGGGCGCTTGGGGCGAAGGACATTGGGGAGGGGGCGCTTGGGGCGAGTAAGACCGGTAGCGCCAGTACAAAAGCGCCGGTACACGAATTACGTACGCCGATAGCCCAAGTTTACCTTCCCCCGTCATTATAATGGTCCGCTCGCGTTACACTACGTGGAGAGCTGCCTGCCGGGTTTCGTCTGGACCGGAGCCGGACTGGAGCCTGGACACCATCGCCGGACCTTCCACCCTACCATCTGCATCCCCGTGTGAGTCTGGAGTCTGAGACCGAATCTGAGAGTGATCGGGCCCGTGTCCAGGGAATAGAGTAAGACTGTCTAAGGCTGCCCTGTGTACTTTTCCTTCCTCTTTCTTTCTTGTACATTCTTTCGTTTCCTCTTCTTTGTACATTTGTAAATAAATTGCCTTGTTCTTTCTGGTTTCTCCTTAATCCGATCATCCTAGTCTTTTCTCCATTGGGTAAATGTGGCACGATTAGGAACCGCTACAATCGGGTTAGCCATTGTTAACAGCTCGGATCGCGGATTGCTATCTGCTCGGCAATATTCCATCAATATCCGTGATTCGGGCGGGAGTTATTCCCTTGCTTTACGGTCGGTGGTAGTAATTAGGTAATAGGACTAAAATTCGACCAACAACCCTATTTACCACCGACCGGAAGGAACGTTATAACTTCCAGGGTCGCGTCGGCCAGATAAAAGGACAAGGGGATTAATCCCCTCTTGATAAGGGGAGAGCCGACGTTTCTGAGATCCGTAACAATATCTATATATAGAGTGTGTGAGGAAGGTGCAGATACAATCACTCGTCAAATATTCACGAACATACACAGTATGAAGGGGAACTGTTTCCGATTGCTACACAATTTCTGGTACTCTAATCATCAATTTTCATGACCGTCCTTGGAGTTCCTGAATGAATTTGGATACTACGATTTACTTGCTACCATAAACATCTTTTGTTTCGGAGTAGATTACAAAAGGATTGTTGAGCAAGTGGTGTCATTTTAAGTTGACAAAACTAGAGGTTCCATCTCGATCACATAAAAATTAATAATGAAAAGACAAAATATATTGTTATGTCTGTGGTAGAGCAATATGTAGAGCAGAATAGGTAACATGCTTCGAGGTGTCGCGGTAAGGAAAACTACCTTGTAATAAGTTCCTGTATAGGCGTTTTGTCGGTTAAGATGTATAATTGTGAATCTACCAGGAGGTTCGGGTGTTAGGTAGTGTATGGATTAATGAGTCGCGCCCTTGTATGTCTCACCTGGTTAGCCAAACCTTTGTCCCTTTTGGCACTGCACACCACTTAGACATTAGTTAGGACCTTTAGTAAAACACTAACTGACGCCTTCTCCCCTGACATGACTTCGGAAGAAACCAGGCCAGGACACCGCCGATAATGGCCGCCGCCATTTACACCTCCGAGAGGCCTATCCACCTAAAATAGCACGCACTATGACCACGGAGTAGGGGACGGGAGTGAGAGTGACGCAGTCGGCGGAGGGGACTGATTGGTTGGCAGCGTGCCAAAGCTGACGTCACCGGCCGGGGATATTAACGAGCGCCGGACACCATTTTGGGCAGTTGCTTTTTGAGACACGACAGGACGGCACGCAGCAGTTCATTCCTGGCCCTGGCAGTTCAGTTGAGAGTTGGATCCCGAGTTGAGAAAGGAATTTGTTTGGGCAGTTGGATCCCGAGTAGGACTTTTGTTCGAGAGGAGTGAGTTGGTGCACGAGAGCGAGTTGCGCAGCACGAGTTGGTTCGCAGTTCACGGCCTGAGTACATGAGTTGGGTTTTGAGAAGCGAGTTGGAAGGACGAGACGTGCAGTCACACCTGCGTTCTCCCCGTTCCTGTCTTTTCGTGCTTCGTGTGGAGCCGCTGGCCTGTGTTGGGTGCTTTGGAGCTTGGTGCACGGACCTCGTGGGCGGCGAGAGGATCGGAGCTTGGAGCGAGGCCTACCTCGTGTGCAAACGATCGGAGCGTGGAGCGAGGCCTCGTGGGTACATCGGGGCCGAACGGAGCCGTGGTGGGCGGCAAACAATACAAGACGACGGACAGATAAGCTCACACCACATTTCACGATTTAACATAACGTGTTCTCTTTATTAATTCATCTCCCTTGTCTCGTCTCCGAAATCTGTTGTGTGTGGGATCCAAATTTAGCTACCTTATTTTATTATCGGCGCGTATTTTCCTGTCCTTGCTTTTATTTGAATAAACCCTTCTATTATTTTGCATCCCCTGTTAAAAATGTGCCCGCTTGGGTTAATTTTCTGCAGTTAAGCGCTTCCGCAGCCTCCATTTTCCTTCTTCCTCCCGCGCGGCCATAGCCGAATCCGTGTTTGGGTAGTTGCCTCCGAATAAGACCGTTTAGGCTATCCGCGACCCTGGTGTTAACCGGAGTTGCACGACAATATTTTACAATCGAAACAAAGGTTCCCTCTTCTCCCATCATATAGCCAATGTGGTCAGCAGATGCTCAAGAGTGTACCTGAGAGCACCTAAAATCCCAAAGCTTCCGGGCCCCTTGAGTGGGCCTTGGGCCCCATGCCTCGAGTGCTTTGCGCTCGCATCATCGAGGCGAGTATGCACCCTGTTCCCTTTATTTCTGGACCACCCCTTTCAAAAAATTCTGGATCAACCCAGGAGTGGATGATACATACCCTGCCCGCCATAGGTATTGGAACAATGAAGTCACATTTGTTGGTATTGCCGTATACGAAATAAATTTGGATTTGTGATCAAAAGATGAATATGAGGGAAGAGTACAGAAGGTCAGCTTTTATTTATTGGTATTTCTATGCAAATGTGTTTTACGATTGTAGAACAATTAGCACTTTTTATGTTCAGTGCCCCCATTTTAGGTGACGCTGACCTTTGGACAAAATTATTAATTTGCCTTCTCCGTATTCTCATGCCATGGTGCCCATAAGGCTAACCCACACTCTAGCAGGGAAAATGGCCTTAAAATTCCTGTTGTTGTTCCATATTATCATAGTAAAGCTTTGGTGAAAATTTGATGACAAAACTCAAATGGTAAAAAGGTTACAGCACCGACACGGACACTGCACACACACACACACACACGGACACTGCACACACACACACACGGACACTGCACACACACACACACGGACACTGCACACACACACACACGGACACTACACACACACACACACACACACACTGCACACACACACACACACACGGACACTGCACACACACACACGGACACTGCACACACACACACACACACACACACGGACACTGCACACACACACACGGACACTGCACACACACACACGGACACTGCACACACACACACACACGGACACTGCACACACACACACGGACACTGCACACACACACACGGACACTGCACGCACACACACGGACACTGCACACACACACGGACACTGCACACACACACGGACACTGCACACACACACGGACACTGCACACACACACACACACACACACACACAGACACTGCACACACACACACACACACACACACACACACACACACAGACACTGCACACACACACACAGACACTGCACACACACACACACACACACACGGACACTGCACACACACACACACACACGGACACTGCACACACACACACACACACACACACACACACACACACACACACACACAGACACTGCACACACACACACACAGACACTGCACGCACACACACACACACACACACACGGACACTGCACACACACACACACACGGACACTGCGCACATGGACACTGCGCGCGCACACGCGGACGCCGCTGCCTCGCTCCTACATTTTCCCATTAGCTCAGCACTCAAGGATAGGACCACGGTAGTCGGTAGGGGCTGTTAGCCCATTCTGTCTCAAAGTTCTGAATGTGTAGGTTTAGCAGAGATCTTTATCAAACTCTGCGCATATATAAGGAACGTCTTTTACCAAGGAACTTTAGAGTGTCTGGGACCTATGCTGTTCGATTGAGCTGTATATTCCCACCATTCTCCACAGCTGTGATTGGTCTTTTAATAAACTGCTTGTTACTCTTTGATTGTTGTGGAACCTGGTTCGATTCCCGACATCCTGGTGTCAGAAGTGGGACACTGCGCAGACACACGCGCCGACACTGCGTGCACATGCACACATGCGCCGACACTGCACACACACGCACACATGCGCCGACACTGCGCGCACATGCACACATGCGCCGACACTGCACACACATGCACACACTGGACACTGCACACTGGACACTGCACACTGGACACTGCACACACGGACACTGCACACACGGACACTGCACACACGGACACTGCACACACGGACACTGCACACACGGACACTGCACACACGGACACTGCACACACGGACACTGCACACACGGACACTGCACACACGGACACTGCACACACGGACACTGCACACACGGACACTGCACACACGGACACTGCACACACGGACACTGCACACACGGACACTGCACACACGGACACTGCACACACGGACACTGCACACACGGACACTGCACACACGGACACTGCACACACGGACACTGCACACACGGACACTGCACACACGGACACTGCACACACGGACACTGCACACAAGGACACTGCACACAAGGACACTGCACACAAGGACACTGCACATGCACACAAGGACACTGCACACACACGAGGGCGGTGGGGGCGTGGGGGTGGGCAATGGGGGGGGGTGGGGGGATGGGCGGTGCTCGACAGATTGCCAATTGCTGAACATTAAAGTTGCAATTTTTTTTTAAATCTGCTCTTACGGTTCTTCGTGACCCTTGCTACAGATATTACCGCGGTGCTGTTGGAGCTCTGCTGGTGTATGACATAGCGAAACACCAAACGTACGAGAATGTGGAGCTGTGGTTGAAAGAGCTGCGGGATCATGCCGATTCCAACATTGTCATCATGCTTGTTGGAAACAAAAGTGACCTGCGACACTTGCGTGCGGTCACCACTGAGGAAGCGCGCACTTTTGCAGGTGATGAGATGATTAGCTTTCTGGTATGTGCATGGCCAGGACCGTGCTTTTACATGGCCCACAGCACAATATAGAATTTTAAACAGGTTTTGGGCTTTTTAATTGAAATGGAAGACAACACACAATGAACCAGAATATAACAGAACCAGGAGAATGTAAGGGAGAGGGTGCAGACATGCAAATATCATGGTAGAAGGATATGACAGGGGGACTCTTTGAGGAAGAATTATTAAGTGGAGGGGGAAGAGGAGACATGGTGAGACTGTGTGCACCATGCAGAAACCTGAGGGGCACAGAGCAAGGAAAGGACAGAGGGTGCAAGAGCAGAAAGGTGGTGTTGGAACACAGAGTCCACCAACCCACATCTGATGTAAAAGTGACCGGTCACGATTCAGCGTCATCTTGGGAGATTCCAATGATTTTGAGAACCTTGGTTTCAACAGCATCGAGAATTTCAAAATGCAAGGCAGACACAGTGCAAGTCTTTAAAAGTTCAGATTTGCCAAAGAACAACATTGCATGACTGAGCATGCCCAGCTGGTGGCTAGGTCTGGAGACAAACTTGGAAATAAGGTCTGTCCATAAAAGATCGTGCCTAATTGTGAAGGCAAAATGTTTGAATGAAGATCTTCAAGAGATTTGTCTGCTTAAGGAAGTAGATTGGGATGGTTCACCAGATGGTCCTTTTGGAGAGAGAGTGAGAGTGGGATTTTTTCAGGGTTGAACAACATATTCCAAGTGTTGTACCAGCTTCTTATTCTATAAAGTCTGTAGAGAGGAAAGAGGCTGTTGCTTGCTTCTCTGAAGGCTGGGAGATGCGATTGCAGAGGGTGGAGTCATCTGCAAAGCGATGAGCATGATTTTTCACAAAATCAGAAAATTTGTGGATGAGGATGAGGAACAGGACTGCGCTAAAGATGCTATATTGGAGCACTCCAGCCTCACCAGGGAGAGAAGATGAGAGAATCCTGTTGAGAACCATGTGCTGGCTGCAAGAATAGAGGAAGTCAGTAAACTGTGAGAGGTGGCATCTATTGCCATTGGGAGAGTAAGGCAGGGTGCCAGACTGTCAAATGCTTGAGATATGTTCAGAGGCAGCCTTGATCACATGTCCAACTTCTAAATATGATGTGCTCCACTCGAGGGAATCGACAATGATTTTCACAAGGTAGTGACATCATATCCTTGTTTCTCAAATTGTGCACAATAAATTTCCCTACATTTTAAGCCTCTGAGTCTAGGTGAGTTGGATACATTTATGGACTTATCATTCTGTGCAAAAAGTAAATTAAATAAAAATGGGTTCCATGCATTAAATATATATATACGTATATTAAACACTGGATATGATGTCTGCACTTTAAGTTTTGTTTGGAAAATGTTTGCTTTACATCGGTGATGATACTTATTGCTTGTGAATGTCAGGCGAATGTGTTGATTGCTTTTGAATAATGCCTTGGGCATTTGCACAGATGAAGACCTACAGGATTTGGCTGGCTTGATACCGTGTGGCAATATAGATGCTTTCCAAAATGGGTTTGATTTGGCTTGTACAGACCATGTCAACTCATCAAACCTACTGCTCAGTAAGATGTTCTTCTCAATTCAAATCACTTTTACCATTGCAAATCATTTCTACTAGAATAGAAGACCCGTCGCGTCGCTGACGGAAATACCAATCTTTGCTGCGATGGCTAATCTATGGGGGAAGAAAAAAAAAAAAAAAGAAGATTCCTGGGAGATCCTGCTCTCTGTGCAGGGATAACAAACGTCACGTGTTTGCATTTGCAGTTTCCACACACGTGACCATGTACCCATTAAAAAAACATTATTAAAAATCAAAATTAATTTTTTGGGGGGGCTCGCAAACACTCGTGAGATTTACCCGAATCCACCATCGTTGGATTTATTGAAATCTGTTAATCCATTCTCAAGTTACAACACGACAAACAAACAGACAGACAGACACGGCTCCTTTTATAATATCGATTCTTATTTCCTTTTAGCCCTCATTTCCTTACCCTGCCTTTGGTGGCGGAGGTAGTAAATGATTTGCAGGTGCAGAGCTTGGCCTGCGAATATATGCCTGGACCAAATCTGTTCCTGGCCCAAATCTGTTCCTGCACCACGCCATCTTGCCAGAGAGCTCCAACTGCGTTGGTGCAGTCGTCCAAAATTTTCTGTGAAAAATTACTTTCAGGTGAGGGAGGTCAGCTCACAATAAAAACCTTGAACCCTTATTGTAAAAATATTAAATAGAGCCACTTTCAGCTAGCTGAGTGAGTACCGTAGTGTATGACAAACACTTCATGTCAGACAAGTCCTGACGTAAATCTATTACGTTATTCCTGCACTGTTTTTACCTCCGCCACCGAAATTTGGTGGAGGTTATGTTTTCACCGCTGTCTGGTTGTCCGTTTGATTTTGAACAGGATATCTCAAAAAGTTGTGAATGGATTCAGATGAAATTTAGTCGAGAGGTTGTGTGTGTGACGAGGACAAAATGGTTATATTTTGTTGAAGATCCCGGTTCAGCTACTATAATTTTTAAGTGATTCTTCACCATTGAGAGATAGGGCCAAAATGATATATAGCAGGATATCTCAGTTGCCGGATTTGGATGAAACTTGGTGGACACGTTTGATGTGTGACGAGGCCGAATCGATTCTATTTTGGAGAATATCTGGATATGATCTTTTTTTTTAAATTTTTTGAATAATTCTTCACCATTGAGTGATCGGGCCAAAAACGATATACAGTCACGTGAAAAAGTAAGTACACCCCATGTAAAGTTTTGACTTTTTCAACAAATTTCAACATACAGCTATTTGATCTTCATTTCAACAATATTGATAGATAAAGGTGATATAATATAACAAATATCATCAAACATTTACATTTTGTAGTCCGGCTTAGGATCCTAGGATCCTGGGTTCGAATCCCGGTCGATTGCTGAATTAACGCCAGGGGGGTTGACTCAGCCTGTCATCCTTCTGAGGTCGGCTAATTGAGTACCAGTTCACTGGTAATTCCCTGTTTGTCGTTAAAGGCGGCAAAAAGGGTTGGCGTCAGGAAGGGCATCCGGCCGTAAAACATTGCTTCAAAAAGGGGACCGAAAAACAACAACAACCACGTTTCCCGAAAAAGGCCAACCCCCGCTTTGCGGGGAAAAATGGCCTCTAAAGGTGGTTATTTTATTTACATTTTGTAGTCCATTGTATAATTTAAATAACATAGATGCAAATTTCGCATGTGGAAAAAGTAAGTACACCCCTACATTTATCACTACTTCAAATACCTAAAATTAGAATCAGGTGCACCAGCTCAAGTGCAAATGATTAGAACATCGTTAGAGAGGATCAGAGAACGCACGTAGACCAGTACCAAAGTGCACGAGTCTACCATTAGAAAGAGGCTGCACAAATTTGATCTACATGGGAGGTGTGCCAGGAGGAAACCTTTGCTGTCCAGAAAGAACATCAGGGCAAGACTAAAGTTTGCCAATGAACACCTAGGCAAAGACCAGCACTTCTGGAACAATGTGCTCTGGACAGATAAGTCAAAGGTAGAGTTATTTGGCCACAGTACCAGAAGACATGCTTGGCGAAAACCAAAAACAGCATTTGACCACAAGAACCTGATACCAACTGTAAAGCATGGTGGTGTAAATATTATGGTTTGGGGCAGCTTTGCTGCATCAGGGCCTGGGCAGCTCACCATCATAGAATCCACTATGAATTCTTCATTGTACCAGAGGGTGCTTGAGGATAATGTGAGGCCATCTGTTGGAAAGTTTAAGCTTAACCGAAGGTGGACCTTGCCACATGACAATGACCCTAAACATCCCAGTAAATCCACTAAGGAATGGCTGAAAAGAAAGAAATGGAGGGTTCTGGAATGGCCAAGTCAAAGCCCGGATCTAAATCCCATCGAGATGTTGGGGGATTTGAAACGAGCTGTACATGCAAGAAACCCCTCAAACATCGCACAGCTGAAAGAATTCTGCATGGAGGAATGGGCAAAAATTTCTTCCAGTCGATGTCAGAGACTGGTAGACAGTTGTAAGAAATGCCTACTTGAGGTTGTTTCTGCCAAAGGGGGCAATGCCACCTATTGGAGCCAAGGGTGTACTTACTTTTTCCACATGCGAAATTTGCATTTATGTGTATTGAAATTATACAATGGACTACAAAATATAAATGTTTCATGGTATTTGTTATATTATATCATCTTTATCTATCAATATTGTTGAAATGAAGATCAAATAGCTGTATGTTGAAATATGTTGAAAAAGTCAAAACTTTACATGGGGTGTACATACTTTTTCACGTGACTGTATATAGCATGATGTTTCAAACATTTGTTGATTGAATGTGACAAAACGAGGTGGATGAGTTGGTTAGGTGGCAAGAAGAAGCCGGTCAGATTTTGGTTCAGGTCCAGATCCAGATCCGGCCTACCGATGAATACAAAACGTAAACTGTTCAGCCTGGCGGAGATATGCTCTTTGCCTAGTGCCGTTAGTTACCTCAGCTACCAAAGGTGTATGGAGGTTATGTTTTCACCCCTGACTGTCTGTTTGTCTGAACAAGATATCTCAAAATGTTGTGAACAGATACAAACGAAATTTGGTGGAGAGCTTTGGTATGTGACAAGACCGAAATGATTAGATTTTGGTGAAGATCTGGATTTGGATCTGTGAATTTTTAAAAGTGATTCTTCACCATTGAGAGGGCAAAACACGATGTTTTCACCCCTGACTGTGTTTGTCTGTGAACAAGATATCTCAAAAAGTTGTGGATGGATTCGGACGAAACTTGGTGGACAGGTTGTGGGTGTGACGGGGAAGAATTCTTTCAATTTTGGTGAATATCCAAATCCGGCTGACTTGTTACAAAACGAGGTAGACGAGTTGGTTAGGTGACAAGAACAAGCTGATTAGATTTTGATTCAGGTCTGAATCCAGATCCGACCTATTGGTGGGATACAAAAGGTATAGTGTTTAGCCTGGTGGAGGTAGGTTCGCTACCGAGTACCGTTCTCGTTCATACATGTATTTATGACTGCTTATTATCGGGCACCTAACCTTGTCTTCCTTCTTTAAAAAAAAAAAATCAAATGAAATTTAGTGCTCCTGCTACACACAATCTTGTGACTTCAGCGTCTGTTTTCCGCTTACAAACAAATCTTTACTATAACTGCCTGAGCGCTGACCTTTCATAAATATTCAGATGAAAAACAAAAATCGCTTTCAACCGTACATTGTGCATTCATTTGGCGAATGTATTTTTGTTACCTCCGCCACCAAAGGTGGATGGAGGTTATGTTTTCACCCCTGTTTGTCTGTCTGTTGGATTGGACAGGTTGTGTGTGTGACGTTGTGTGTGTGAATTGTTGGACAGGTTGTGTGTGTGAATTGTTGGACAGGTTGTGTTTGTGACGAAGAAGAATTGATTCAATTTTGGTGAAGATCCGGATCCAGCTAGTAGTTTGTGAACAAGATATCTCAAAACGTTGTGGGCGGATTCGGACGAAATTTGGCAGAGATGTAGCGTATGTGACAAGGACAAAATGATTAGATTTTGGTGAAGATCTGGATTCGGATCCGGCTACTGGGGTTTTTAACGTTTTAGGTGAGATTTTCACCATTGAGAGATGGGGCCAAAAACAATACATAGCAGGATTTCTCAAAAAGTTGTGGATAGATTTGGACGAAACTTGGTGGAGAGGTTGTGTGTGTGACGAGGACTATTCGATTTTGGTGAAGATCTGAATATGGATTCGGATATGAAAATTATTTAATTCTTTAAGTGATTCTTCACCATTGGGAGATAGGGCCAAAACGATACATAGCAGGATATCTCAAAAAGTTATGGATGGATTTGGACGAAACTTGTTGGACAGGTTGTGTGTGACTAGGAAGAATCGATTCAATTTTGGTGAAGATCCGGATCCAGCTAGTAGAATTTTTTTAAGTGATTCTTCACCATTAAGTGATATGGCCAACCAGGCTGAGGCTCTTTACTGCTCTTTACTGAGTGCCGTTCTAGTTAACTTTGTGTTGTCATTTGCTGCGTAGTTGCCATCTAATCCTTTTCCAAAAATTACAACATAATTACAAAAATCTGCCTATCATTTCAGCTGTTATATCCAGTTACCATTTAGACCAGCATTAACCATGACAACAAGGCGCAAGGACAAGTACGACAAAGAGTTGGCCATCTCCTGGAAAAAGTTTTCTCATGGATAACTGTGTTGCTTTATCATGTGCAACATGATTTCACGGCATCAGTTATGATGCCATGTGAACGTTATGATGATCAGTTATTCACGGCAAAAGGTATGCTACCCGCTATGTGAAGGAAGGTGAAACAACATTTTGTGTCTCCTACAAACTGTCATCCAGCCTAAACTCAGAAACCAAGTTGTAGTTTAATTTTCTATACAGAACTTGAATTTGATACCGGCCATTACATTTCAATATTTATCCCCATGTTTTTTGGAAAAAATGTCGTGCCTTTTGAAAACAATTTTGCTGATTCTAACTCAAGTTAGAAGCATCTCATGCTTCTCCACTTGACTGTCTTCTTTTTTTCTTTTTTTTTTCCTCAAGCGCCCTCACATTTGACCTTTATTTTTATGCCTCCACTGACAAAGTCGCCGGAAGCATTAAGTTTTCAGGTTATCTGTCCGTTCGTCCGTAATAGGTTTTTGTTACTTCGATAACTTGAGAATGGCTGAAGAGATCTAAATCAAACTGAGATAAAGTATGTACTATTATGTAAAGATGATCTGATTCGATTTTGGGGTCAAGAGGGCAAAGGTGAGAGGTCATGTGAGGTAAAAATCCTGTTACCACGATAACTTGTGAACCAGCGATGAGATTTTGAACTTCGTTCAAGTATGAACTATGATGCAACTATTTTGTTTGCATCATACTACTGTAAAGTGATGAGATTTTGGGGTCAAAAGGTCAAAGGTCAAATGTCATGTCAGGTAAATAAAAAATTGTGATAACATTTGGACAGGTAACAGGAATTTCAACCTAACCTGATACAAGTAAGTCGTATGATGCAAAGATGAACCCATTAGAATGTGAGGTCAAAAGGTTAGCAGTCTCATTGAGACTTTCTGCGATAGAAATGCTGTTTCTGCGATACAAATGGAAATGTAATTTTAATGGGGGTAGATGCACTGTTGTCTCGAAGCAGACTCGTCAATTCCTCCCAGCCCTTATTGTTCTGTGAAGAGACAACTTTTTGCATTTGTCTTGTTTCAATCCAAGGGGCTCTTTGTTCTGCTTTGGTTTTCTTTGTGTAGCCCCACCTCGAGTGGCCTTTTGGCTTTGTGGCAGGCAATATCCCATAATCCCCTCCCCTCCCAAAAAAAACAAGTACAGTAATATGTACTATGATGTCGATATGTACTGATTTGATATTGGGGTCAAAAGATCTGAGGTCAAAGGTTAGAGTAGGGCAAAGGCTAGATGTGGGTCGAGGCATATCGGTTGACATCGTGACGTCGAATCATGTAGTTTTATGACCTTTAATTGAGATCGATCAGAACCTTGGGTTGACATCTCGCATGGGGTTGACATCTCGCCTACCATCGATGCATTCACATCTTTCTTTTTTTCTTGCCATTATGCTGCAGGGGAGGGAAGATGATGACTAATTGTGGAGGGGAGGGGAGGGGAGGAGGTGTGTGGGGGAAATGTTAATGTTGCGACACAAAAAAAACTGAACCACCAAAATCAGTTTCATCTTGTTACTCCAAAGGGTGTTGAATACGTATTTGTTGTAAAAAAAATAAATTCTAATTGAACTATTTTGTTCCGCAGAAAAGCACGACTTGTCTTTCATCGAGACATCAGCCCTGGACTCAACAAATGTAGAATCGGCATTCATTAACATCCTGACAGGTACAAGGGAAATGTTTAGAGAAACAGTTATTATAATAAAAGTGCTTTGAGATTTTAATTGGAATGAAAATCCCTCTATTAAATGTAGATTGAATTTAAAGAGAGGCTGGAACATCAAGAAAAAAAAAAAAAAGATACACCAGGCTGCTGGAGTTAATTTTATGTTGTCATTGCAGAAATCTATCGCATCGTCTCACAAAGGCAGATTCTGGACCAGGGAATGCAGCAAACGCTCCCTGGAGGCAGTGTGGTACCGATCGATCCAACAACCCCAGACACCAACAAATCAAACCGACCAAGCTGCTGCCAGAACCTATAGCCTCATGACTTTCCTCTTTCCCCAGCATGCCGGCTGAGTGCACGCTCGCAGCCTTCAAATTGACCCGGACAAAGCCGAGGCTAAATGCATTGCGAGCAAGGGCAGAGGCTTTGGGTGGCCGGAAATGAGACGGGAGCTGATGGAAACGCACGTTGGTTTGTTTATAAGTCTGCCTCATCAACCTAGTTGCATATTTAACATTATCTGTACAAACTCGACGTTGGCAACGGCTTGGTGGGATTGACCTGTCATATGAAGAATTGGACTATCTTGGACGCTACCTGTTGTTTCTTTTGATTTATTGAAATATTGTTTTGTTGTAGTTTTTGTTTTGGATGTGGAGAAATCGGCTTTGTTTGATTATTTCAATGGTGAAGGACCACTGGTGTTGTATCGGCAAAGAGCCTTTGTGCCTCCTAAGTTTCATCATGCATTTATTGTAATTTTACTTTTCCTAAGTGCTTTGGGATTGTTACATGTTTGTAGTGGAAGGTTCTAAAGGAAGTAAAAAAAAAAAAAGAAAAAAAAAAGTGGTGTATGTTCGGATAAGCATGGTCTTTGCAATTGTTTAATTTCATTGAAAAATCTGTTTGTTTGTTTTTAAGTTATGTTTTGCATTTAAATCTGTTTTTTGTTGGGTAATAATCATTTGTTGTTGTTTATTTTTTATACGTTTTTTTTTTTAAAGGCGCAGTGGCCATTATTTTTTATGGTTGTGGGAATTATTTTCATGGAAATGTTTGTGGAACGTTGAATGCACTTGAGAGGAAGCCAGTAGGGGAAATGCCTGCAGGCTTGTTTCTGGTCCAAAGCATCAATAAAATAAAAATGCAACGACAAATGTGTGCGTGCAAATTCGCTTTGACATCTGGAGGGCGGTGTATAAACTCGGCAACCGCTACTAGTGCCATGTTTTACATCGCAAATTGGATGAATGTTGTACATGGCAAATTGGATGAAATCTGATGTCCCTGAAGATGAAAGGAAATTATGGCATTGAAAATAGAAAAAAACAGATTCCGGTACCTCTGCGTTGTTGCATGAACTGCCTGAGCGGGAGGAGGGCTCTGGGTGCAGATACCAAAACTAAATTAACAACAGTGTTCAAACTGAAACTACCGTTCATAATTTCATGCGAATTTGCCTGCACGTAATCATTCAAAGACCACGCTTGTTCAATTTAAATGTGGGAGGATAAGGAAGTCGCCTCTGTTTTTTGATAGTAATATTTTCTAAATAATGATAACGTAATGTTGATATTTTCGTAAATCTAATCGTAAAACTAATCCCTTTGTCGTGACTGCAAAGTTACTGGAGGTTCAAATATATCTTCGATATATTAAAGCAGCGGCAGTTTTGTGTCAATCAATCGCGCTACGTCATTACGTCTATGATGTCATTACGATGGCTGACTCCACCGGCCGACATTTTAATTTACGAGTACACGGTGCACCCGCTCACTAGGGAGTGGCAGGAAGGGTCATTCCTCTTTTGGGTATATAGATTACAGTCGATCTATGGTCGGGTCTCAATTGGGTGTGTTCATTTACCAAGTTTCTTGTGGAGAGATCGCCAAGTGGTTTAAGCATTCGAGCAAGCACTCCATTCAAAACAGTTAAGCTGCTTGGTAAATGTTGCACACCCTGCTCTTCCTCTCTTTCAGTTTCGTGTTAAACAGCAGGAAAAGTGGGTTTCTTTGGTTGTTTTCAAAACAAAACCTTACTTGGTGGGTTTCAAAAGGCCGCTACGAAAAACGTCACTTTTGCGGCAGGAAGGGTCGTGTTATTAACCCAACCCTTGTGGGGTATATAGATTACAGTAGATCTTCGCTCAATTCTGCAAGTAAAACTTACCTCACGGATCTCTGGATTCCTCCAAATTTCTTTGTTTAATGTTATAAACAGCATTAGCGACTGTTTAAAAAGCTAATCATATGTGTTTGTGGTTTATAATATTTTACAAGCCCGGCTGCACCGCTGTTAGACTTTCGGTCTTGTTTTTAAAAAGTGTGATGCACTCTTTTTAATTGCCAGTGGCTGCAAAATTTCCTTCTTTCACGTGGATCAAAAAAATAATGAAATGAAGTGCAGGAATTTGTAATTTGTTCAGTGTGCTGGCTTCTTCGTTCGAATGCACCACAAGGCTGTGGGGTATCATCATTGGCTGAGCACGTGGCTGTGCCACTGATGCAATACCCTCTGTAGGACAGGACAGGATATTGGAACTTGGCCATGGTGCAGGCGATAGCTCGCCTACTCTTCGCGAACAACACGATGGGATCTTTACATGGCAAGAAGGTGTGAGAGCAATATCATTTTTGGTTGCGCGACCAGTCCACCGACTCGTGCCAGCACACGGGATGGCCATTTAACTTCCTTCCGAGGGGTGGCAGTGGCACGCACTGATGAATCACCTTGCCTCTGAAGCACCTGGATGACAATTTTATAGTTGGGTTGAGATTCGAGGGAAGATAAACCGACACAAGGAGAAATGGAGGAATAACATAAAAATGAGTAACAATGTCCCGGAAAGCAACAGAATATGAAACAATCAGCTTGCACAGAGGAGATCATGGATGCGCATGGAGGCCGCACATTTGAAAGACTGAAGTGAGGAGGACAAGTCAACAGAAACAAGGTGACAAAATCCACATACTCGTATTTTCATGATCCATAACCTTTGTGAAGTCAATGTCACACAGATGCTCTTTGAGTGGTTCAAAATATTGCAAATCTCCAGGGGACAAGTCCAGATTACATCTTACTATAATTCACCAAATGTCCGTCTGTCTGTCTGTCTGTCCGTCCGTTCGAAGGTACCGCAAAAACGGCTGAACCGATCCCAACGATATTTTGGGTGGGTAATCCTGGGACCCCTTGGAGTAAAATAGGCGATATTGTTTTTTCCAATTTCAGCTTTGGCCTCCAGCATTTTCAGGTTTGGACTCCCGCATAACGTTATTTTCCCAGGTGCCGCACAAACGGCTGCACCGATCGCTGCACGGCTGCACCGATCGGACTCGGTGACCTCAGACAAAGACCTTTTATAAGGACATGGGTTGAATCCCTGCTTGAGAGAATGCCAACCCCTTCCCGCCATCACGGTCGTCTCTCCAACTCACAATCCGACGAGATATGCGGAAACGACGACCCAAAACCAATTATCTTCTTTTTGATTCGTATATAAACATCATTAAAAGTAAATAATGACCTCGGCCAAAGTTTAAACGACGTGGGTTTAATCTCTACATGAGATAATTCTACATAACTATTTGGGTGGTGTATAAGCTAACAGATCGCTGTCTCCATCGATCTTGCCAAGGCCGTAACACCTATCGGCTCAAAATCCTTTTAACTGTTGACTTGGTAGTTTTTACAATGCAGGAAACATTAACAATGTTGTTAAAAGTTAATTTTGTTATTAATTTGTGATGGAGTTATGTTGTTTGGAATGAACACAGAGATATCGAGTTCAAGTGAATGACGACATGCCGTGATGGTTTCTACTTTCTAAACGTGAACTTAGCGGAACGCCATATGCAGATTCGCCACGGACCCACGATCGATGTTTCTATACGTGAACGTACCCGTTTGTTTGCGAATGGGTACGTTTTTCATGGAAGTCCTTCACGAACTTGCTGTCCATGTCTGACGTGCGACTGAGGGTGCTACAGGAATGTGGAATTTATTGGTTTCATGCTTTAGCATTCGCCGTATCTACATTGCCTGTTTGCTTCTGGCCTCCCACCCGTGCATAGCACGGGTATCTCACTAGTGGAAATAAATGGGTTCGAACATCCCAATGCATATCCCAGGGAGAGTAGTAATGCTCACATTTGTCATGTAAGAACGAGCGTTATCAGGTAGCAAAACCACATCTTTGTGCAACATATTTGGTAATTGTATGCCTGGCTGATGGCTGAACCGTTAATTTAATTGCTGGTGGGGAACAAGAAATTCTCATCTCCATGCTGGCTCGCGTTGACTGGTGCGAAATGATACTCAGGTCTCATCATATCACAATCTTCAGCAAATCATCTCCCTTCCTTTGATAGCGTTCCAGAAGCTCTGTTACCTGTTACAATAACACATGAATTCCTTGTTGATCAAGTGCCTTTGGTACCTTTGGTACCATGCTGTGTATACTAACCTTGAATTAAAGTTAAAAAAAAAAACCAGCTTTAGAGGCCATTTTTCCCCGCAAAGCAGGGGTTGGCCTTTTTCGGGAACCGTGGTTGTTGTTGTTTTTTTGTCCCCTTTTTGAAGCAATGTTTTACGGCCGGATGCCCTTCCTGACGCCAACCCTTTTTGCTGCCTTTAACGACGAACAGGGAATTACCAGTGAACTGGTACTCAATTTGCCGACCTCGGAAGGATAACAGGCTGAGTCAACCCCCCTGGCGTTAATTCAGCGATCGACCGGGATTCGAACCCAGGATCCTAGGATCCTAAGCCAGCACCCTAGCCGCTAGCCCAACACCAGGGTTGCACCAGGGCCGGCACCACCCCAGCCGCTAACCTTGAATTAAAGTGAGAATGAACAAGTGAATCCTCTTGGATTGCGCTGAGGTTCGGGCATGGAATTTCGAGCCTCGATCATGGTTCGAGCCTCGATCTTGTATACAAAAATAATAATAATAATAATAAGAACCTTGGGCCGAATCTCGCGCTTCACCAGTGCGCGTGCGCGAATTTACGTCACGTCGGCAGCGAGAAGGGGTTCCCCAACACGAACCAATCAGGAACTGCCACGTCACACTTATATGATCTCAGAATTCCTGTGACAGGAATTCGCGTTACACTGGCTGGAAGTCATTCGCTAGAGGCGCTTCCTCAGCGCTAATAAATTGTTACATTTGTGGGTTGGAAGGATTTTTTGCATAGTATTTGCCATTTGTATTTGCATAGTCTGAGGATTTTTTTAAAATGGTGTGAAGGACATATGGTAGGGTTACGTTGTCTTTTATACGTATCGTCAAGGCTGGGTTTCATAAAGTTTTAAGGTAGAGGCTGGGTTCCTGAAAGGAGATGTCTGTGAATCGATGAGCAGAGTGAGAAGTGGTCTGCTAGGCTGGGGGTCCAGTGGTCGCCTCAGCCCCTGGAAGCTCTGGGGGTCAAAATGCTCTTAGAGACAATCTGAGCAAATTTAGGCCTTAAATTTGGCCACATTTCAAATCTGGCCTCCAAAGCCAGTCACCGACTGGGCATCCTCCATCGTGCGAAGTCCTTCCTTGGCACACCTGAGCTCCTCACCACATACAAGGCTTTCATCCGCAGCTCAATGGAATACTGCTCTCCCCTCTGGGCTGGTGCTCCTGCCTCACACCTAGCTCGTCTTCATGCTGTTGAAACCAAAGCATTCAGAATCATTGGAATCTCCCGCGATGAAGCTAACTCCAAGGGCCTCTCACTCACTCGCCGCAGGCAGGTTGGTGGTCTTTCCGTCTTCTACCGACTCCTCTCTGGCCTTGCCCCCCCCAGCTCTCTCTGGGCTCTGTCCCGCAAATATTCCTACAGGTCGCACAAGATCTGCCTGCAACCCTCTTATGGTCAAACTGCCAAAATCAAGACTCTCTGCTCACCTTCACTCCTTCATTCCTCTTTTTTCCCGCCTCTGGAACAAACTCCCTCACTCTCTTCAATCCCACTCCACCCTCCAGGTATTTAAAACAGCTGTTCACCACCATCTCTTATCTTCCCCCATCCAAAACCTTGATCTTTTCTACCCACGCTAATTTCACCCCAAATCCACTTTTTTGAAATACCAACTTCTGTCCTGGAAGTCCTTGGTGTCCTTGTGTTTTATACTTCTCCCTCCCCCCCCCCCCCTTCCCACGCCTCCTCCCCCCAAGCCCTCTCGCTTCCACACATCTCCCTGCTCTCAAATGTTGTGTTTGTGTGCTTCCCCTTCTCTCCCCATCTTGTTTTCCGCTCCCTCCTTTTATATATTTTGTTTGTCTGGTTGATTTGTTTGTGAAGTAAATGTTAGCTCTTTCACGAGCCTCGATTCAGTATACAACAAAAAAATAATCTATCTATAATTCCAGTAATCTCTGTGTGTATGTTTGTATGTTTGTATGTTTGTATGTTTGTATGTATGTATGTATGTATGTATGTATGTATGTATGTATGTATGTTTGTCTGTGACCGCTGTTTCTCGACAACCACGGGTCCGATATACTTGAAACTTGCCAGGTATATTGCTGGGGACCCGAGGATGTGCCTTTTCAAGGTTTCATATTAATCGGAGAAGTAGTTACCGAGCTATGTCCAAAAAACGATTCAACCAATCAGAGAGCAGCGAGCTATCACGTGTGCCGAACGTGGCGAACAGACTCTGCCTCGGACGGCACATTTGAGAGCGTATTCATTTATTTCACGTTGGAAAACTATGTTGCCGTTAAACTATGTTTTAAAACTAATTAAAACTAATTTGCGATTCATCGTAACTGCGATTTGCGACCTTCCGGACAGTGAAGACTGCACTTCCGGCAGCCAATCACAGAACGCGTTATTGCGTAGGCGTGGCCGATGTGAGAGCGAGCCGAGCCGACCGCGTGCGCCATTACGGTTCGTAATTCGATTTCTTCCGGAGAAAATAATAATTTCTCGATTTCTTATGCGCATTATTTCTCCCAATTCAGTCAGAGCGAAGGGCGGAAGCGAAGAGCGTTGTTTTTTTTGTTTACGGGCGTACGGGCGTACGGGCGGGGTAGAGCGTACGGGTTGCGTTATTTTTTTTTTTTGGCAAGGAACGGGCACCCACGTACGGGCATGCCCTAGTAATAATAATTCATTTATACTGGATTAAGTTATCCTTAAATTCCTTAAATTCAGTTATCCTTAAAGTCCTCAAATTCAGTTATCCTTAAATTCAGTTATCCTTAAATTCCTTAAATTCAGTTATCCTTAAATTCCTTAAATTCAGTTATCCTTAAATTCCTTAAATTAAGTTATCCTTAAATTAAATTATCCTTAAATTCAGTTATCCTTAAATTCCTTAAATTCAGTTATCCTTAAATTCCTTAAATTCAGTTATCCTTAAATTCAGTTATCCTTAAATTCCTTAAATTCAGTTATCCTTAAATTCAGTTATCCTTAAATTCCTTAAATTCAGTTATCCTTAAATTCCTTAAATTAAGTTATCCTTAAATTAAGTTATCCTTAAATTCAGTTATCCTTAAATTCCTTAAATTCAGTTATCCTTAAATTCCTTAAATTCAGTAATCCTTAAATTCCTTAACTTCAGTTATCCTTAAATTCCTTAAATTCAGTTATCCTTAAATTCAGTTATCCTTAAATTCAGTTATCCTTAAATTCCTTAAATTCAGTTATCCTTAAATTCCTTAAATTCAGTTATCCTTAAATTCCTTAAATTCAGTTATCCTTAAATTCAGAAACCATAACCTATTTAAGATTCACCCCTCAACAATATACTACTGTTGTCTCACATACTACAGCAGTCGTTGATTTGAGAAAATAAGAATAAATTGGCAATATTGGAGCCCATGTACTTTAATGAGCAGACAAATACAGGTCGTGGACAAAAAAATGGAAACACCTTGATAAATGAGGGATACCTTACAACGGCTTCCACACATGTGTGACCCACGTGTTAATTAAGCAAATAACATCCCAGCATGCTTAGGGTCATGTATAAACATGTTGCACAGGCTTGGTTGTTTATAATTATGGCTAGCATGGCTGCAAGAGAAGCGCGGCCTCTGGTCTCACATTGAACAGCTTGTTAGCCTGTTGTGTTCATCCTGTGCAATTTTTATTTCCCCATCTTGTCTATTTGTTTATCTTATACTTTTCATCCTGTTAGTCCTGCGTGTTGGTTCATCTCCCCCTTCTTGCTTTCCCCCGGTCTTCGCCCTGTCTGGGAGGCCTCATCCTTCAGACAGGTAGGCTAGCCTTGCGCCTCCCACTTACCACCTCCCACCCTTCCCCACCTCCTGACCTCATTCGTAGTGTTGTCCCCTGCCCCTCCGCAGGACTCCCGCATAGCGAGCAAGCTCCATAACTGCGTCCATTTCAAGTTTGTGAAGGAGGGACCTGTTCCGCCAAGTGAGGTATTTGGACGGTCAGTATTGTTGGGCAAAGTGGAGTTTAAGGCTGCGGACTTTTACTGCCTTGACCATCTTGGCTAGTGGATTTGATGTGTCTTTCCAGTCTGCTGGGCGATTTTCCGAGTTTTCGGTGTGGTAGACTGCCACTGGGTCTTTGGCTGAGTGGGTGGTCGAGGCCCTCTCTGACCATGAGATGATCGTGACGGTCCGCCTCCATAATGAGAGAGCTTCCGATTTTGTTGTTCAGTACTGTTTGTCTTGTTATGGTGAAGTGAAGACCCCACCACAGTTTATCTGAAATAGTTTGGGAATATGGACTGGAGCTCGGCAGTATCGTGTCAAGTTACGGGTCAAGGTTGATGGCACAGGTATTCACATCCCTAATAGGATAGTAATTGGGATGGACCGTGGGCAGATTTATAACGTGGGTCAGCCGAAAGTATGCCGCAGGTGTGGACAATTGGACCACTTTGTGTCTGTGTGTAAATAACTGTTTTGCTTGCAGTGTGGCCAGTTGGGACATTGGAGGGAGCACTGCATCTCTCAGGTGTGGTCTAACCTATGTGGTGCAATGGGGCACAACTTCCGCTCCTGTCCGTAGTGCTACACAGCAAGATGTATGTCTGCAGGTGGGGGTGTTGCCCCTGGAACAAGCAAAGCTGTTGGGGCTGGGTTGCATGTTTCCTCTCCCCTCCCCCTCCTGCAGTAAAGGAGAATGAGAGGATGGAGGGAAGAAGGATGAGGGAGAAAAAGGGGAGAAGATGCTGGAGAGCAGAGTGGAGGCTGAGGTTCTCTCACCCTTCTTCGAAGCATCCGCCAGAGTGTGGAGTCAAATTCCGCTTGGGTGTGGAGTCGGTGCTGCCACTGTTACCCCCCCCCCCCTCTCTCCAGAGAGCAAAAATAGGAGAAGGAGGGGGGATTGGAGGGGGTTGTGGTACGGGGCATTGACGCGGTTGCGTTGGCTGCTGGGCCCGCTGAGGAGAGAGGGGAGGAGGGTAACGGCTATTCCTCTATGAGGACACTGATCATGACATAAGTGGATAGACCGGAGGGGATGGGGGGGGGGGCCTGGGATAATGGGAAAGCCCCCTGAACAGAGGCCCCAGGCCTATTGAAAAAAAAACGAATACCTAGAAAGGGGAAGAGCATCATGGAGGTGGCAAAGGGCTACATGGCCTCCAGGATGACTATAAGGGAAGACATTCGGAGGTGGAGGTGTACTCCTGACCACATCCCTTTGGACCCCTTCTCCCCTGTCCACTCCTGGTCCCACTCTTTCTCCCCACAAATAGACCCCTCACACCCTTATTCGTGCCCCCCTCCTTGGGGTGGCAGAGGTAAAGGGGCTCAACATGGGAAGTGGTGAACTTTGGTGTTTGTTTCTTATTTGTTGGATGGAATTGTTTTATGGATTTTTGTTTACTTTCATTATTTACTTGTTTGATTGTTGTTTTTTATTTATTGTCATTTATTTGTTTTTTATTATGGCTTTGATTTCCGGTTGGATGTTATTTTAAAACCTTTTTTATCATCAAAAAGACTTAGGCCATTAAACCTCCCCAATGTTCCCATCCACAGAGCACGTGTGGTCGCCCAATGGTTTGATGAGCATGACACTGATGTTATCCATATGTCATGGCCTTCTCAGTCACCAGATCTGAACCAAATGGAGCATTTATGAGATATTCCTGAATGACGCTTGAGACAGTGTTTTCCACCTCCATCAAACAGGTGAGTTGATTGACTTTCTCGTGGAAAAATGGTGCCGCATCCCTCCTCCTGCAGAATTCCAGACGCTGGTGGACTCCATGGCACGGCGCATACACTATGGTATAGGAAGCGTAGCGGGGAGGGAGGGTGGGGTACTGGGGTAGGTGTGGCTAGAGTCCCTGTATAGAGAAAGTTACGACAACCCGGAATCAGAGCCATTTTGTTTCCATTGTTTGCGCCCCGCACGAGTGCACTGCCCGCTGGTGTGTATACATTGTGTGTAACCTAGTACAAAATTTGAGTGCCTACATTGTGTAATTTGTGATTTGCACCGTGCCCCTCGCTTTTGATATGATTTTCTCTTAGTCCAAGATAAGAATCGGATTTTCAAGATAAGAAAATTTAACATGGGGTTTTCCTATGTAAATTTACCCTGAAGTAATTTTACCGAAAATCCTGGAAATTTCGCGGGGCCAGTTCTATCGAGTGTTAAGCTAATCTAGCGACTGCGAAATCTCGAAACAGAATTAAAATCCGAGTCTCCGTTCACTCTCGGGGCCCTCCAAGAACAAGTCGCATATATTCCTAATGAAAAAACTCCGGAGTTCCTAAATCCCAAATCCCATGCCGTCCGATGTCAATCCATATATGCACACTTCGCTACGAACGTTATGCATCTAATGATAAGCATAAGAACCATCAAAAAATATTTTAAAAACACTTTATTGGACAAAATGAGGTGCGGCCTAGCATCTAGTCAAGACCAAGTCACCCAAGCCGACCACGCATCCCGACCCCAAATTCCTCATCGACGATAACTAAACAATATATTATATGACTCGCACCGTACATACCTCCTTCTAGTTCTTGTTCTTGACATACTCACTCAGACTCACCCTCGCCCAGGTAACTATCACGACTGAATCCTCTCAGCTCCCCCAAATGGCGTCTGCTCTGCCTTGTGTCCAGTCCAACTCCGTGTATATATATATATATATATATATATATATATATATATATATATATATATATATATATATACATACAGTTGCATTGGTGGACATTTCCTGCACACATTTATTCACAGCACATAGCATGCATGGTTTGAGTACCGTCGGAGTATTTCAGTGGCTGTTTGACCGATTTTGACCAATTAAAAGTTATCAGTGTTATCAGAGGGTGCAGAACCCCCAACATTCCATGAAAAGTGAATATGGAATTCAAATCCGAGTTAAGACAAGCACGTACGCCAGGCCAGCCTGCACAAATTGCACCAAGTGAAAAACTAAATAATTACCCACTCACCACCTGAGGTAACTCGGTCAAAATTTATCCGATTTGCACCAGGTTTGTGGTGGTCAGGTGTTAACACCCCCGAGCCACGATCAAATCCGAAAAGCGAATTCAGATCCGAGTTGAAACAAGCCCGTACGGCCAGCCTGCAGAATTTGCATCAAGTGAAAATTAAAACAAAGACCCACTCTCACGCCTGCGGGAAGTCGGTCAAAATTTATCTAATTTGCACCGGATTTGTGGTGGTCAGGTGTTACCACCACAGAGCCACTTCCAAATCTGAAAACTGAATTCAAATCCGAGCTGAAACAAGCCCGTACGGCCAGCCTGCACAAATCGCGCCAAGTGAAAATTAAGGCACGGCCCTCGGCAAAGTCGCAATTTCTTTATTCGACGAGAACTTTAAAACTGCAAATCCCACAAACTTCCAACTTACCTTATTCTTCTCCTCGTGTTCTTATCTCTCGAAATCACCAAGGGTATGGAAAGCTACGACGCAGGAAAACATGGCCTGAGAAAAAAAAAAAGTGTTGCATTTCTTCTTCTTCCAGCAATAACGACTTCTAGCTTCCAGACCGTACAACCAATCATGTTGAAATTTTAAACACTTATTCCCCTTGATGAGAGCGACATTACATTAGTTTCAATGCAGCGGTTCAAGAGATAGAAGATATTAAAGATTTTCGTTCAATTACTTATTGCGACCAAACCATGTGACTTATCAAAACTTCCCAATTAACGTTTTAACTTCCCCACATGGGGAACATTTGTGTAAAGTTTCCACTCGATATCTTCAAAAATGAGGGACGAGATTCGGATTTAAAGTTTATGCTTAAAAACATCACAACTCCTAAACGATGCGACGTACTATGTCGTCATGCTGGAACTTTTTGTTCGTCATGGGCATGCGATTCTGCATGCAAAGTTTGGGCTGATCTGTTCAGCCGTTGTTGAGAAAAAGGTGTTTTAGTGTATTTCACAAAAAACAATGTGGCGGCCACACCATATGACGTATGACATCGATACATTTTTTTACCTAAATTTTTTTAAACTAAGGTCATGTAAAAAAATATATCATTCGTGGGACCAAGGGATCTATTTGTCAAATTATAACCTCGTAACGTTAGCACTTTTAATAACCTAAATAAACATGTTTTCTGGTCCCATTGCAGAGTTCTTTAGAATGAGCCATGACTCAATTTTTTCCATTGAGCCGTTTGAGATATAGAGGGGAAAGTTGAAGGTGTTTTCCAAGATGGTGCCCATACCACGTGACGTATGACGTCATAATTAGCAGCAAGAAAAATCTACATGCTTCGCCAATCACTTGGTGAAAATTTTGTGTCAATCGGACCAACAGTTGCTGAGAACATCGATTTTAAGGTTTTTGGAGGTGAAAAATCAGGCGGAGGCAGAATAATAATAATAAACTTGAGGAAAAACAACATGTATTCCTCCATATTGTAAATGTAGAGGAAACCTAATTAAAAATTTTTACCCAATCTTAATGTTGCTGTGTCCAGTCAATGGTGAAACTGCAAATAGGGAATCCGCGAATGTCACGGATGGAAACCCTTACGTCATTTCCTCATTCTGCTTTAAACTCAATATCACTATATTTTCATTCCAAACAACATCATTCATCATGCCAATCACAAATTAATACTGTGGTATTAATACTGTACATCAAAATATAATGTTATATCACGATTGCATTGAGATATCAAACCAGCAAGTCATCATCATCTGTTCACTTCCGGATTCTGGAGCAAGATTCATGTTGATCGCATTTCAAAATCGTAATTGTATTGAGGAATTGCTGAAACCTCCTACCTACTAACGACACTCGCTGAGACCCCAAATGTTCCACAGGTTATTATATTTCCTATTAGTAAAATATGAAACTGTAATGGTTACTAAGTGTGTCCCCCTGTCATGTGACCAGATCTTCATCTCTGGTTGTTGTCCGTTTTGGGGGGAAAAATACGGAAAAGGAAACGTTCTCGATGGCATTGCTTTACGGGCTATGCCGTTTATTTAAAAAAACAAACAAAAAAAAAACAAGGTTGTGCAACAACGGCTTTTCATCCTATTCTGAACTACACGAATACTCTACATTCTGATTCTGTACATATGTAGAAAAGGGTGACTTGCTCAGGTTCACACTCCTTACGCTCATTTAAAGTCAATAGTTCATTTTAAAGGCCTTATTAACTGAATGAATCAATACTGGCATCGAACCCTCCCCACCAGCCTTGGTGGCACTCTTCGGCCTGAAGGGCCTGCATGTTTACCCTGGGCCCACATGGCCGCTCAGCTTATGGTGAGCATTTTGGCCCATGTGGCCCACATTTAAAATAACCCTCTCCCCTCTCTGGCATCGACCATGTGGTCGATCGATCACATCATGTGGTCACATGTGGTCACATCATCATGTGGATCGATCATGTGGTCGATCACAACACGGTGGGACCACATAGGCCCACATTTTAAACGAAAAGGCCCGCTCCTGGCAAAACACGGTGGACCCACATGCCCGCTCAACGTGGGAGTCCTCATTGTCCACATGGCACACAATGAACAAGAAGCAATGGTCGTTTCAGCCCTAAATGGCTTCTCTCAGCAAACAATTAGTTAGTTCACTCCAATCTTCACTGACCTTTTTCAGCAGCAGAAGGCTCATACACTGAAAACTCTTGGGCCTCAATGGCCTGGCAGAAAAAAGCAAAAGCAGGTGAATGGCATGACAATGGCATACATAGCATGGCAAGATGGCAATGCAAAATGGCAATGGCAGACAGGCAAGTAGACAAGGCAAACTTGACTGGCAGGCATCGCTGGCCAGCCTCTGGTTGGTATACTCGTACCGGGGAAAGGGTGGGCATGAGTGGCAACAAATTAGGGAGCTGGTTTTGGCTGTGGCATACATGTCCCACTATTCCCTCTAACTATTCTACCCTTCCCACCACCCCCCGCCCCCCATCCCCACCACCACATCTACCTCCTAACAAGACCTTGCAAAGCTAATCTCTCTCTTCTGTCCCCTTTGTCTGCCAACTCCAACTTTCCAGTCCCTCTAACTAAACTGTTCTCCAACTACGCTATCTACCAATGATCCTTCTAGTCTATGGCTCCCAGGAGGAAGTCAGGACCCACATGAAATCTTAGCCAAGGGTCAACATCCATTTCGAGGCACCCAGCTTCCTTGGATGAGGTCACTCCAGAAAAAGGGGTGGGTGGGGGAGTGAAAGTTCAAAAATGTATGGTGTGCAGAAGTAACATTCCAGCTCTCCGAACATTTCAACAATTCATTTTATCATTATCTTTAAAATTCAAACACACACTAAAGTGGTTCTAAACCAATTTATTGACCGTTCCACATGTTGGTGTCTGTCCATGATGGGCCTCTATTTTTCCTTCCGTACCTTTGTACAATCACCTGTGTGGGAACTGTGGCTTCCCTGGCAGGACCTTCTTCCTGCATTGCACTAACTTGGCATCCCAGGCTCCAGCATTAACCCTGCCAAAGCTGTCTCTCCTAAACGAATGGGGGAAGTGGGAGGAGATCCCGTCTTTTTCCCACTTTCGCCCCTTCTGTTGCCCTCTCAAGCATATGACCCTCGAACCCCTCTCCGAGGGTGTCCAACTCACTCCACTAACCTCCCGGGCTAATCTGGGCCCCGGCTAGCTCGGGCCTCTCAAGGTCCTGTGCCGGAATACCCTCTTATCTCACTGAACCTTCTTTACAATAGCCACACCCCCAGCCTGTCATTGAACTTGTGTACCTGTAATCAGTAATTCTTTACATTGCTCACATCAACAAGTGAACGGTATCGAATTCGCCATCCCCACATGTGGCTGGTACAACGCAGGTATGGTACACACTTCCTAGTACACCGTGCTTTACACGCCGGCTCATGTGGGACCGTCGCAGAACCAAAACTCATTAAACATTTTCCCCCAATACCTTTCAATTATTTTGATCGTGCCCACGTCTTGTTTAACCCCCAGGGGATCTTTGCCTGGTCGGGGGTTAAGTTAACCATGACCATCACCGCCGCGCCTCAGCACAGAGCACCTTTTCCTGTGTGTTTTATATTTAACGGCGATGGCCCCACTTCACACAGGAGCGACAAAGGCTTCATTGGCTTGGGTATGTCACCCACTCCTCCGTGTGTGTGAGTGTGTGTGTGTGTGACCCACTCCCCCCTGTGTGTGTGTGACCCACTCCCCCCTGTGTGTGTGTGACCCACTCCCCCCTGTGTGTGTGTGACCCACTCCCCCCTGTGTGTGTGTGTGTGTGACCCACTCCCCCCTGTGTGTGTGTGACCCACTCCCCCCTGTGTGTGTGTGACCCACTCCCCCCTGTGTGTGTGTGACCCACTCCCCCCTGTGTGTGTGTGACCCACTCGCCCCTGTGTGTGTGTGACCCACTCCCCCCTGTGTGTGTGTGACCCACTCCCCCCTGTGTGTGTGTGACCCACTCCCCCCTGTGTGTGTGTGACCCACTCCCCCCTGTGTGTGTGTGACCCACTCCCCCCTGTGTGTGTGACCCACTCCCCCCTGTGTGTGTGACCCACTCCCCCCACCCCCTGTGTGTGACCCATTCCCCCCCCCCCCCCCCGCCATGTGTGTGTGACCCACCCCCCCCCCCCCCCTGTGTGTATGTGTGTGTGACCCACTACCCCGTTGGGGGTACAGTTCCATCGCTGTAGACCAGAACGACTGCAGATGGAACTTTCTCAACTTAATGACGACTTGTGCAGTTCAGTCAAAGTAATTTTCAACCAAAACATTGTCAACTTGGGAGCTTTTCTCGGGAATCCAACCCCCGTTCTAGTATTTTCAACCAAAACATTTTCTGTCAACCCGAGAGCTTTTCTCGGGAATCCAACTCCCGTTCAAGTACTTTCAACCAAAACATTTTCTGTCAACCCGAGAGCTTTTCTCGGGAATCCAACTCCCGTTCTAGTATTTTCAACCAAAACATTTTCTGTCAACCCGAGAGCTTTTCTCGGGAATCCAACTCCCGTTCTAGTACTTTCAACCAAAACATTTTCTGTCAACCCGAGAGCTTTTCTCGGGAATCCAACTCCCGTTCTAGTATTTTCAACCAAAACATTTTCTGTCAACCCGAGAGCTTTTCTCAGGAATCCAACTCCCATTGTAGTATTTTCATCCAAAACATTTCCTGTCAATTCGAGAATCCAACTCCCGTACTGGTTGATACAGGGCTATCACGCGAGATAATATCCATTCTTCTTCTTCTTCGCCCATTGCATAGATATACTCTGCTGTGATCTTGAGCTCTTTCAATGAGATTCATTGCCATTTCATTTTGTAAAGATTCATTGCCGATTGAAAGGGGCACGTGAGAATTATACGGAGGCTCGCGGATTGAACCGCCACGTGTACGTCGGAGCGCGTCTTTGTGAGGTTCCTTTCCACCGCTGTGTTGCTGGGTGCTGAGCACGTGACCTCGGGGTCGTCTCGCTCGTCTGCGCCTCAATTGACCATCGGGCCTTGACTCCCCGATCGCGGGAGCGCACAGAGACATTGGGACTTCGCCTTGGAGGGGTGCAGAGACATTGGGGGAGGTGCCGTGAGTGTGGGGTTAAGGGGATTGACAAGGATATCATCGTAAGATTGACTGTTTCATTTGCGGGTTCCATTGAGGGTCATTATTTGCTGGATTTCAAAAAAGGAGAATATATTTTTCTTCTGGGGACCCTCTCGGGGTTTGGAGGTCCACCGAGACCAGAGGTAAGGGGGGGAACCCGTAACAATGTGATATTGAGCTTTTCACAGAGGCAGTTTTGGAAGGAGCCAATGGCATCTTTGCAGGAATATGAGATCTGTGTGGAGAGCTTTTCACAAAGGCAGTTTTGGAAGGAGCCACTGGCATCTTTGCAGGAATAGGAGATCTGTGTGGAGAGCTTTTCACAGAGGCAGTTTTGAAAGGAGCCACTGACATCTTTGCAGGAATAGGAGATCTGTGTGGAGAGCTTTTCACAGAGGCACTTTTGAAAGGAGCCACTGGCATCTTTGCAGGAATGGGAGATCTGTGTGGAGAGCTTTTCACAGAAGCAGTTTTGGAAGGAGCCACTGGCATCTTTGCAGGAATAGGAGATCTGTGTGGAGAGCTTTTCACAGAAGCAGTTTTGGAAGGAGCCACTGGTATCTTTGCAGGCATAGGAGATCTGTGTGCAGAGCTTTTCACAGAGGCAGTTTTGGAAGGAGCCACTGACATCTTTGCAGGAATAGGAGATCTGTGTGGAGAGCTTTTCACAGAGGCAGTTTTGGAAGGAGCCACTGGCATCTTTGCAGGAATAGGAGATCTGTGTGGAGAGCTTTTCACAGAGGCAGTTTTGGAAGGAGCCACTGACATCTTTGCAGGAATAGGAGATCTGTGTGGAGAGCTTTTCACAGAAGCAGTTTTGGAAGGAGCCACTGGCATCTTTGCAGGAATGGGAGATCTGTGTGGAGAGCTTTTCACAGAGGCAGTTTTGGAAGGAGCCACTGGCATCTTTGAAGGAATAGGAGATCTGTGTGGAGAGCTTTTCACAGAAGCAGTTTTGGAAGGAGCCACTGGCATCTTTGAAGGAATAGGAGATCTGTGTGGAGAGCTTTTCACAGAGGCAGTTTTGGAAGGAGCCACTGGTATCTTTAAAGGAATAGGAGATCTGTGTGGCGAGCTTTTCTCTGATCCTTTCAATCGGTTTTGAATGCATTGTCTTGATATCTCAACTGGTGAAGAGATGTTATCTTGTTCATTTTCATTTTCTGGTATGAATGATACCAGATGGTTGTCAGAATCAGAACGTTCCTGTCGCTTGGAGACTGGGGAGGAAGTTTTATCTTTTGGGATTTCTGTAGTTGATGCAGATGGGGCCAGTGCATTATTGCAGGCTGACTTTCGACGTACACACCGTGCAAATGCAGATAATACTTCTTCTCGGGTGGGTATTTTCTTTCCCACTGATGGCCATTCAATCATATGGGTTAATCGGGTGTTTAAACGTTGTGATGAATGTACAATTTCCATTCCATGAGACACATTTTCCCTGTCCTCTGATCTGATCCCATATGGCCTGAAATCACCCTGAATTGCTGTGGATGAAACATCACGACTTAGAAGCATGGCAGTCTGATTATGGAGAGCGGTGTTGTCTTGAAACCTCTCACATGATGGGGTTGCGTGATGCTGTGGCATTTCCTTCATCGCCACAACAGGATTCACTTCCGGGATCTCAGAATCCAGTGTTCCGATGCATATATTTCTTTTTGTCGAGTTGCAGAAGTCTGTGAATGAAAATAAAATCATTAAATATTGAGTTACAATTCCTTAATTTAAATTAATTTTATTATTTGTGTACTTGAGTGAAATGTGCTCAATCTCAATTCCAGTAACTTACGGCACTTGTTCTTTTGCATGGCTTCATGGACCTCGAACTTGGAGATTAAGGACTCGACCTTGGAGCTTAAGGACCCACCATGGAGGCTACGTTTGATCTGTAACACAAAGAGCAGCAAACAATACAGACATCCTGTTTGATTACACACAAGTTCTGAACAAAGCTCAAAAAAGAATAAATTTGACTTGTCATGTAAAGACACCACACTCGGACTTAGTCCGAAAGGGGGTTTATGGATTGAGTCTCGTCAGTCTGTCTGTGTGTGTCTGTCTGTCCATCCGCAACCATATCTCGAAGATGTATCACCCATTTCGTTCATACTTGGCACAAAGACAATACATGATGGTATACATATGCACAACATTTTGTTTTGCGATGCGATCAAAGATGGCCGACTGGTGGTCATTAAAGTTGGAAAAAAACAAACCGATGTTGAACATGTCCTCAACCATTTCTCGGACATGCATTTACAGATGGTGTTCAAACATGGCACATAGATAACTATATGGTATTCATAGAATACTTACCCTGCGCAGTCAACTTGTTGCGAGCCAACTCTTCTGTTTTTGAAAGTTTCTTTTTTTTTTTGATCCAATATGGCTGCCAGACCACGTGAGCGATGACATCATACATTTATATTCTCTAAATAATTGTTGCATAGATCATGCTCAAGAAATTTCAAACTGATCAGACTAAGCGTTATCCCTGTCGAATTATGACATCATTATGGCACCAATGACGTCATCGTTAACCACACCTATTCCCCATATGGAGTTATTTACAATGAGCCACGTTTCAATTTTTTTTTCCATCGAGCGGTTTTGAAGATATCGAGGCGCAACGTTTTTCGAAGATGGCGCCTGTAACACATGACCTACGACGTCATGATTATCATTAAAATATTCCAAAGGAGGCGCTCCGATGGTGAAAATTTAGTGTCCATCAGACCAACAGTTGCTGAATTTTTTTTTATAATGATCGGATGGATAAGTGTTGTATTTGTCGAATTATGACGTCATAACGACGGCACCGATGACATCATCATTAACATATCTTATTCCCCATGGAGAGTCGGTGACAATGAGCCAGGTCTCCATTTTTTCCATGGAGTAGTTTCAGAGATAGAGGTGCAAAGTTTTTCCAAGATGGCGCCTGTGTCACCTGACCTATGACGTCATAATAATCATTGAAATATTCTACAGGAGGAGGCCCTCCGATGGTGAAAATTTCATGTCAATCAGACCAAGAATTGCAGAGAAAAGAATTCATACAGATCGAATCAAGCATTGTACTTGTCGAATTATGATGTCATAATTAAAGTACCGATGACATCATCATTAACATATCTTATTCCCCAAGCAGAGTACTTGACAATAAGCCACGTTTCATTTTTTTTTCCATGGAGCGGTTTCGGAGATATAGAGGTGCAACCTTTTTTCGATTTTTTTTAAGATAGCGTCTGTACCACGTGACATATGACGTCAATTATCATTTTAAAAATTCCACAGAAGGAGCCGCTATTATTCTGAAAATTTAGTGCCAATCGGACGAACAGTTGCAGGGGAATTTTTTTTTCATACTGATCAAATCAAGTGTTGTACTTGTCGAATTACGACGTCATAATTAAGGCACCGATGACATCAACATATCTTATTCCCCATGGTGAGTACTTGACAATGAACTATGTTTCCATTTTTTCCATTGAGCGGTTTGGGAGATAGAGGTTTAACGTTTTTCCAAGATGGCACCCGTACCACGTGACCTATGACGTCATACTATTCACTAAAATATTCTACAGGAGGAGGCCCTCCTGTGGTGAAATTTTCATGTCAATCGGACCAATGTTTGCCGAGAAAATGAATTTTTTAAATGCCGACACGGCACACACTTTACTTAACTGAAATGCAGACAGGTACCTGAATGCTTAACCCTGTTTTCGCTTCACGAGCACAGGGTAATGAATGATAGCTTACATATGCACGTCATTTTTTTTCAAGATCAGATCCAAGATAGCCAACTGGCAGCCATTCTGTTAATTAAACATGTCCCCAACCATTTCTCAGACATGCATTTACAGATGGTGTTCAAACTTGGCACATAGATAATGAATGATGGCTTACATATGCACGTCGTTTTCTTTCGAGATCAGATTTAAGATGGCTGACTGCTGGCCATTTTGTTAATTTACATGTGTCCAACCATTTCCTGAACAAACATGGTCCGATTTTGTTAAAACGTGGCACAAGCACAGTACATAATGGCATACACGTGCACCTCACTTTATTTTGTGATCTGATCAAAGATGGCCGACTAGTGGACTGGCGGCCATTTTAGTTGTAAAAAAACCCGACGTTGATCACGTTCTCAACAACTTCTCAGACATGCATTTGCAGATTGTGTTCAAACTTGGCACACAGATAAATAATGATGGCTCACATAAGCATGTCATTTTCTTTTGAGACGTGATCCAGGATGGCCGAATGGTGGCCATTTTGTTACTCAAACATGTCCCCAACCATTTTGTTTCTTAAACATGTCTACAAACACTGCAGAGAGATTTAATGGATTGTGAATGAACTAAAATGTAAACTGAACATTTTTAGTGGATTGTGAATTTTCACCAGGTAGTCAGTCATCAATGATCAAATGCATACCTCCATAATGATGAAGAGACTCACAACAACTGCAATGTAAATTTCCAATTTGCTCGTCACTTCCGTCTGCTGGAATTTAAAGTCCTCATTCCAGGACGATGATGGTGTCAATGTTAATCCTGTAAATAAGAGCATACAGAGTGTTAAAAGGCTTATTATTACTTATGTGAATGTAAAGAATACATCAAGTGGAGGACGAGGACATTAAAATAAACATCTGTGCACTTTAATGTGAATTACAAAGACATGTTTGCAGACAATTAACAATTATGTCCAAAGTGGGATTTGAACTCATGTTGCAAAGGAACCTGTCTTCCTCTGCAACATGAGCCAGGGGTTCAGATGGGAACACCAACAGATCGACCCTGAGAAAACGAGGTGCTCAACATAATTGGAGATAAAGTTGAAAACTATCAAACCCAGAAAAGCTGATTTACCTGAAGTGAATAAAACATAATTGAGTTCTGTTTAATGTGTTATAAGTTTGATTAGATCTACAGTTTCTTCATGTGTGGAAAATAGAATAAGGAAATGAAAAGAAACCATTAACAGTGACTTACGTTGAAAGAGATTTGACATCCAGTGCGTTTTTTCAGTCTGCATTGGAATAGAAAGAACAATAATTGTACTCTCAAAACACACCCTTGCACAAAATATTGGCGCCCTTGCACTTCCTTCAAATAACTCACAATTTTCTCGAAAAATACGTTTGAATTGACGAAAGTATTTGGTCTCCACAATTCTTTAATTCACTTTTAATATGACAGAACCTTTGTTTTCGATTCAGACCTTAATATATCCTTTTAAATCAGAAAATAAAAAGAAACGGCATTGACAAAATTATTGACACGAGACTTAATATTTGGTCGCACAGCCTTTCGACAAACTAACTGCAGGCAAGCGCTTCCTGGAGCCATGAATGAGCTTCCTACACCTCTCCTCTACTGGCAGTTTCTACTGCTCCAGTTCTCCCAGATTTGAAGGGTGCTTTCTCCCAACTGCTGTTTTCAGATCTTCCCACAGGTGTTCAATGGGATTTAGATCAGGACTCATTGCTGGCCGCTTCAGAACAGTCCAGCATTTTGTCTTGAACCATTCTTAGGTGCTATGAAGTGTGTTTGGGGTCATCATCCTGCTGCAAGACCCATGACCTTCGACGAAGACACAGCTTTCTGACTGCGTTTAACATTGCGCTCCAAAATGTCTTGGTAATCTCCTGATTTCATGATGCTATGCACACATTCAAGGCACTCGGTGCCAGAGGCAGCACAGCAACCACCCCCAAAAAAATCACTGAACCTCCTCCATGTTTGACTGTAGGGAAGGTGTTCTTTTCTTTGAAGGCTTCATTTTGTTATCTGGAAACATAGGGTTGATGTGCTTCACTAAAAAGCTCTAATTTGGTCTCATCTGTCCACAGGACATTCTCCCAGAAGGATTTTGGCTTGCTCAGGTGCGTTTTGAAAAACGCCAGTGGGGCGTTCTTGTGTCTCTCTCAGCAGCGAGGTCCTCCTGGGTCTCCTGCCATAAAAACCCTTTCATCGAGTTGGCGACGGATGGTGCAAGTTGAAACTGTCGTACCTTTTGTGCAAAGGTCAGCTTGAATCTGTTTGGCAGTTAATTGAGGTGCTTTCTCCACCATTCGAACAAACAATTCTTCGCTGCAATCTTCGATCAGGTTTTCTCTTGCAGCCACGTCCAGGGAGGTTGGCTACAATGCCACGGTCCTTAAACTTCCTGATAACATTGCGTAAGTGGAATGAGCTAAGATTTAGTAATTGCTTCAACTTTTTTTTTTTGTTCCACCGCAAACCAAAGAAATACATTATGTGGATACCAAAATATTTTTTAATTTCAACAATTTTCTGGGAGAATTTTTTCAATGCTATTTCTTCTTATTTTCTGATTTAATAGGATATATTAAGTTGTGAATCAAAAACAAAGGTTCTGGAATATTAACAGTGAAATAAATAATTGTGGAGACCAAATACTTTTGTCAATTTCAACTTATTTTTTGGAGAAAATTGTGAGTTATTTGAAAAAAGTGCAAAGGGGCCAATATTTTTGGCCACGACTGCACAAGCACACACAAAGGAGGAAACTTTATGACCTGGGAGGGCTATGTTCCACCTTCTGAAACACACATACAAGCACATACGCAGTATGCACACAAGCACATATCTTCAGTATTAAATGTATCATACCTGAATCGGAAGAACAATTCCGAGCTTTTCCAAGATGGTGACCGAATATGCTTTTATGTTCTGTATGCAGAGCATGGGCAGGAAGACAGATGTTAGATCAGACAAAAGTATTTTCACATATGCAGAGTGAGTTTTGACGATGTCACAGCTGGTAAGTAAAATATAAAATGTGCGCACACGCACACAGGAGATAGAATCCACAACAGCAGCAACTTGCATCCACAAACAACTACGCTACGGTTTTGAGATGTGTAAAGTGAGCTTAATAAAGGTTAAAGGTTGCCCCCCATGGATAGTCACACAAGCAACATGTAGCCTCATTTGTAGTATAGTTATGTCTTGGTAAGTGTGAGAGTAGGCCCCTTCCAGTGTTAATCCTGCATTGTGTAAAGACAGGAGAATAGGTCCTACTCCGGAAAACCTTCCTACATCGGTAGGCGCAATCCATTTTGCTGCCCTTTGCTCGCTCACTAGTCGAGTTAACACGAGGTAGGCCTAAAGGGGTGGGGCCGGCGTTGAGGTCGGGGCGGAGTCGAGGCAGAGCAGCGAGGTGATGACGGTAAGCATGAGCCGCCAATCAGGGCTCACAGCGTGTGGCTGCAGCACTGCGTCACAGGGCATGGTTGGAACATTCGATCGGGCTCGCGGGGCGGGGCTATATAACCCGATGCGCAAAGCCCTCAACAGGACTTGCAGGGGATAAGCGCGTTGTGAAGGACTTGCCGAGGACTGGCAGAGGAGAGAGAGGACGCGCTTGAAGAGGATCTGCATCACTCGCACAGTATGAACTTTACGATCGCTAAAGATACGTGGGCGCAGCCAGGGCGTTTATAACTTGCGCATTCCAGACAAGCGAGTGAACGAAGCTGCGCAACCGCCCTTTGCCATAAAAATCCTCCCTGCCGTTCGCCCCGATATACCGCCTGTGCTCGAGAGACACGCTACGTGGCCTTGTCTTCGCCTACTTGCCATTATCGCGGGATGTACTGTGACCAAGGAGAGCCGGACGGGGCCGTTCCTGGACGACCAAGCCGGCGTATTTGGCCAGAACATCATCCTGCCCATCTGCAATCCCCGTGTGAGTGTGTCAGATGGGCCCGTTGTCTTTGGGTATTAAGAATAAGACTATATAAGGATTTCCGTGTGTCTCTTCGTCCTGAGCTGTAAATACGTGCAATAATCATTAAATCTATTTGTTCTTCCCTTTCTTCTGAATTCGATCGTTCCTGTGATTTCTCCATTGACAAAGCGTGGCACGAATAAGATCGCTCCAATCGGGTTCCA
Organism: Myxine glutinosa; assembly: GCF_964187855.1. Classification (NCBI taxonomy): domain Eukaryota; kingdom Metazoa; phylum Chordata; class Myxini; order Myxiniformes; family Myxinidae; genus Myxine; species Myxine glutinosa. The sequence continues at coordinate 28,123 of NW_027617226.1, read as the reverse complement.
CTTTCGAAACAGCGCAGATCACGTGTACGCAAACCGCTCGGCGTATTCCAACCACACGTGGTTCGTGCTAGGCTTGTTTCCTCGCTTCCAGGGCAGCACAAGTACTTAGGTACGAGCGAGAATTTGGTCCCGAAACCCTTATTTTGCGCTGTCCGGAAGGGACGTAATAGGTCTTGGGTCGCGCCAGGTCAGTAAAGACAAGGGGATTAACCCCCCCTTGATAAGGGGAGTGCCGACCCCTGAATCCACAGCAATTGGTGTCTGGGAGTGGGATTGGACCCGAACCAAATTTTCTTATCTGGAAAAATAATTTTGGTCAAAAATTCGAGCGGCCGAAATTTTTATTTAACATCCAAATTGTAGTCGTCTTATCCAAAGCCCTGGTGTTGGGCTAGCGGCTAGGGTGCCGGCTTAGGATCCTAGGATCCTGGGTTTGAATCCTGGTCGATCGCCGAATTAATGCCAGGGGGGTTGACTCAGCCTGTCATCCTTCCGAGGTTGGCTAATTGAGTCCCAGTTCACTGGTAATTCCCTGTTTGTCGTTAAAGGCGGCAAAAAGGGTTGGCGTCAGGAAGGGCATCCGGCCGTAAAACATTGCTTCAAAAAGGGGACCAAAAAACAACAACAAACGATAGAAATCGCGACTCAGGGTGTGAAAAACCCGACGGCTGCCGAATTGGACAGGGCAAATTCATATGCAGTGGCGGAAAAAGAACAAGGATTAATTCAAATGGAAAAAGAAATTCAAATCGAACCAATAGTGGAAATTGGGGCGGAAGCGACGGACTTAGAAAAGCACTCACGAGAGAAAGAAATGGAATATGTGCAAAGTCTGTGCTCACATCATGATGCCGTGCTTAACCCCAATGAAAGTTTGCAGGTGGTGGAACGAGGAAGAAGAAGCGCCAAAGTTAGTCGGGCTGTATATGGCACGAAAAGATTTTGCGGGAAGATGTTTGGCTCAAAAAGAATTTTCACGCGCTTGGGATTCCAGCGTAACCCGGGCGTTTGTGGGAGGTCCATGGTGCGCTGTGTGAGTAGAAATGGCGTGCGTGTGCGAATGGCGCCGGAGCGCGAGTGTGTTGTCGAGAGTGAGGGAAAATGCACGATGGAGTGTAGGTGTGAGAGTTAGAGTGACACGGAGAGCGAGTTGGTTGTGGCGAGTGTGCGGGAATGCACACCTGGGTTGGTTGAGGAGCGTGTGCGTGGAGCACACCGGAGCGCGTGATTGGGTGCGCGACGAGGGATTGCACACGCATGGGTAGGTGTGCGCAAGAAGGTGCACGAGAGAGGTTTCGAACAAAAGAGTATGCACGGAGAGAGAGAGTGCGGCAAAAGAGTGCGAGGAATGCATGGAGTGCATGGAGACGCCTGGTTGTGTGAGTAGAAAATGGAACGCGTGGTGTGAGCATGCAAGTAGAGCATCGACGTTAACCGGGACAGCGTTCAGGCCGACGTATAGCCGACGCGAGCTCTCGGTGCGCGGTGTTCTTTGTGTGCTGCAGGGACCGGCCGGGATCGGTGCCGCGTCGCTCCTGCATAGCGCCTTGCACGATTCGGGCTGGGCTCCGCCCTGTACGGTCAGTACCGCGCTTTGTTAGGCAAAGCGATCAGCCCGGTTCGAGGGGAAGAAGGGGTCGGAGCGGCGCCCCCTTGTGGTGGCAGCGCTCCGGCCGGGCAAGGCTGGGCGATCGCGCTTGGGAGCGCAAGGCCCTGCGTAAGGATGGTGCTTGGAGCCTTGGCCCGACAAAACCTCCTGCCCAGAATCGAAAATGCTGGACGGACCCAACCTGCAGTAGACCCACCATCCGCACAGATAGCCGGCTTTTCGAAGCCGAGCTGCGAAAAATGTATTCCACCCCGAGAGGCTCAAGTTTAATGGACGTTTGGTAGTCGTAGTGATAGGAATGGTAGTTGTACCATTCATTTTGGGCACATGAGCTTTAGTTTATGGGGTATGGCGGTGAAAACCTAGCCAGGGAGGGCTTGGATAATCATTAGGGACCTCAAGATGACAATAGGTGACCAAGAGTTAAGTAGTGACATTGTACAAGTAGTGGGGATGAAGAAAAGGTTAGATGGATGTTAATGACGTGGGATGTGCATAGTTTAATGGGATGACTGGGAAGCACTAATCTTCGAAGGGCAATAGTTAGCCAGATGAGGCTGTGTGCATGAGAATTTTTGGGGTTGAGGTGTGTGAGCACAAAAGGTGTGCAAGAAAATGGTGGTATGGAATAGATGGTCTGGAGTAAATGGAGTATGGAATGGATGGTGTGGAGTGAGTAGTGTGGAATATGTGGAGTGGAGTGTATGGTGCGAAGGAGTGGATGGGGTAAGGATGGACCCCTTCAAGAGTACCCGGGGAGGGTAGTTTAAAAGTAGGTAGAGGGAGTAGGTAAATTGTGGTTGGATATTGCCATCTGTGGTGCTGAAAGTAGCAGAGTACTGCTTGGATGGGTGCATTAGTGGAGTGAAATGGCTGGGCGTGTGGCCTGTTAGTGAGAATGGTTGGTTGGGCACTCCACCACTGTTAGTCTGTCGGCCAGGTGAGGCCGCAGGTAGGCTCTGGGAGCCAGGTTAGAGGTCAGAGTTAAAGTTCAATGGGGCCCGAGGATCCAGAGGAGGACCCGGGTAGCCCGACGCCAGAGAGGGCGGTAGTGGGGAAGGGAGCCAGAGGGCCTTCCCCAGGTTGGTAAGGGTGAGGAGCAGGTAAGCTCAGGTGGCGACGTACAGTGGCGGAGGTGTGCAGGTGAGCGGGCCTGCTGGTGAGCCACATGACCCAGCCCCGAAATTGCGCGAGGGCACAGGGGGAAAGAATCGGGGGAGTGAGACCCCAAATTTGGTGAGCGCCACAGTATGTTCAATGGGAATTGGTTTTTTAGAACCGCATAGAGTAAAGTGGCCAATGGTTTTGCAGGGAAAGACCCCGGGTAGAGTTAAAGTGTTAATGTCATTTAGAGTATAGATAGGAGAAAGTCTCTTCGCACCATCTACGTCCACTCACCGAGGTGATAAAACTCCACACCAGATTTTTGAGCAAATGTTTGGTTGGTTGAAAGACGCATCATGACGTGGGGGTGACATTGTTGGGATTCCATCTCTTCCTCCTTAGGAGGGATTGATGATGAATTTGGCATTAGGGGAGATATGGGGGATGGGACATAGCGACGGCTTTGATAAATGTGTAAATTGTGTAAATACGGGGGAGGGGCAAGGGTGGAGTCGGTGACAGGGGGGGACGTACATTAGGGACGAGCTTTCTCGGCTCGCTCTCCTGCGCACCTCACCTTGCATTGCCTGGTATTAATGTGTACCCTTGTGCCCTTGCCCCGCTGATTTGCTTGTCCTCCTCCCCCCACTCGTGGACTTGTTTTGTTGGGCCTGAGGGGAGTGCGCAGGTGGCTGCAGTTGTGTGCCCGCACCTTCGCTGCCTCCGGCCTGCACTGATGCACCATATGGACCACACTGGCACCACATATGGACCACACGTTCTGTGGCCTGGCACCACTTTGGACCACACGTTCTGTGGCCTGGCACCACTTTGGACCACACGTTCTGTGGCCTGGCACCACTTTGGACCACACGTACTGTGGCCTGGCGTCTCTGCTGGGACCGACCATTGCTGCCAGCAGCCTCTTGCTTAGACCACGGTTAAGGTGGCACCTATGCCCAGCAGGTGGACCACCTCAGTTGGCCCTGCTGGCCGTAAATAAAAAGCAGACGCGGTGTGTGCCCTTTTTAATTATTAAATAGACGGCAAGTAAGAAGGCAGCCAGAACCAGCGGCCCAGCAGCCAGCCCAGCAGAGGATCAGAGAAGACATCACAGGACACCATTATTATTGTGTTAAAATGCGTTTGGTGCATTTTCTTTTGTTATGGTGCTTTTTGGTGCTTTGTGGTGCTTTTCATGCATTTTGTTTTATTGGTGCATGTGGTATGGTGTATCAGTGGCATGGCAATGATCTTCCTCTTTTCAAAAGTTTCTGCTTTTGTTCCCACCAAAGACAGGTCCTGGGTGTAGTTGTAAATAATCAAAATAGTAGTGTCTTTGTAAATAACATGCTCCCCACCGGTTAAATGTTTAGTTTCAAGTCCATTCCGCAATTCGGTTAGTCTGTGGGAATGAGTCTGTTAGGTAGAATGCAACGCAGCAGGCAGGACATATTTAGTGTTAAAACTGTCGCACTCAGGGTGAGGTTAAAAGTAGAGGGTAACCACACCTAAGTGCCACACAAAGTTAAAGTTGTTTCGGCCCGGGCCTGGAGGAAAGGAGGGTGCAGTGTTGCGGTTTTGAGAACCCCTCACTTGTAAATACTTGAAAATAATAACTTGTAAATATCCCATCATTTAATAAGGTCAAAGGTCGCACCCATAGTTCGTCCATATGCCACACGTAGGACACCACAGGACTTCAGTTTTTTCCTTAGTATGTGTTTCAGATAAGGCTGTGTTCCCAATAGTTGAATCTGCATTGCATTAATCAAATAAGGTAGGCCCCATTCATTACATTCGAACCTCTCCCTCTCTCCAAGCTGCCCTAACATGCCCACCTACAGTCGGGGCTTGACCCTCCCAATTCTATAATGCGCCTTCGCTTGCCAGCAGCGTTCGCTGCATTGAGCCGTCATCGCTGCCTTAAGCGCTCGCCCCGGCCACCATTACGCATGCGGTCAAGCTGGAGAAGAAGGGGGCGGAGCGCAAAGAATGAGGCGTGGCCCTGTCAACGTTCCGTCAAAGGCGGAGCCGGTGAGCCCTTGCTACCCCATCAGGGCTGAGGTGAGCTCACTGATAGGCGTGGCTCGATGAAGCGCGCATTGATTTCTAAGCGCGTTATTATAAGCGCAAGCACGAGGACTGCTAAAACGACTGCGCAGGGGACCGTTGCTGTTGAGAGAACACCAAGAGGAGAGGAGGGAGAGAAGCTGAGTAAGAAGTTCACGAGCAGATTGAGTGGGAGAGCCGCACCAACAGAGAGGGCACGGACAGAGCTGCGTTGGAACGAGCCGCGCTGGGGAACTCCTAATTCATATGAATTCATAGGAACTGCGCATACAGACTTGCGAAGGCACCCCCCTCCCCCCCCCCCCCCCGACTTATGTAAGGTCCGGTCACGCGCCAACGATACGTGCTAGCTACCTGCCATTCTTCGCCGCGGACCCGGAGCCGGGAACCATCTGCTTCGACCTTCTCCGCCTACCACTACCATTCGGTGTGAGTCTGTTTGTCCTGGTCGTGATAAGTTAAGACTGTTTTGGTGAGCCTGCCCTGTGTCCTGCTTCTTCTTCTTCTCCCTGTACATTCTTCCCTTTCGTTTCCTCTTCGGGTTTGGTTGTACATGATTAATAAATTCACTTGTTCTTTCTTTACTCTGGTTTCCTCTCCATCCGATCACATCCATCCCTTCTTTCAATTGAGTACCTGTGGCACGATTTGGAAACCGCTCAGGATCGGGTTCAGTTTTATTGTTAACGGCTCGGGCCGCGGATTGCTAACCGCTCGGCAATTTCCATCTTGTCCGTGGTTCGAGCGGGAGTTATTTCCATGCTCGCGGTCGGGATTGGTAATTAGGTATTTGGGACGCCAAATTGACCAATCACCCTACCCAAGACCGACCGGGAGGAGCGTAATAATTTCCAGGATTGGGGGACGGCCAGCTTAAAAGACAAGGGGATTAACCCCCCCTTGATAAGGGGAGCGCCGACCCCTGAATCCACAACAATATATATATATATATATATATATATATATATATATATATACATAAATATATATATATATATATACATATATAATATATATATATATATATATATGTATATATAATATGTTGTTGTGGATCTCGACGCCGGCCTTCTCCCCTTTCCAAGGGGGGATTAGTCCCCTTGTCTTTGACTGACCAGGCGCGACCCGAGGCCTATGATATCCTTTCCGGAAAGCGCTAAATCGGGTTGTAGGACCAGATTCGCGATTACCTAAGTACGAGCGCTGCCCTGAAACGAGGAGATAAGCCTCGCACGAATCACGTGTGTTGGTGGATACGCCGAGCGGTAGCGAACACGCAATCTGTGCCGTTATCAATTACTAACTAGACCCCGATCCAAGCGGTTCTTATTCGTGCCACGCTTACCCAATGGAGAAATCACAGAAGCGGTCGAATTGGGAAGAAAAGGAATAACAAGATTTATTCACAGTATTTACAATGATGCGAAGGAGAAGAGACACAGTACAGCCTTAATAACAGTCTTAACTTACTCCCAGGACAAACGGGCCCGTCTCACACACAGACACTCACACAGGGATTGCAGATGAAGGTCAGCACGTCCAGGGATGGATGGCACGTCCACGGATGGTCAGCTCTCTTTGGTCCCCAGCACGTACCGCGAAGATGGATAGCAGAGACGGCATGAGCTCTCCGTGTGTCGTTGGCGCACACGGGATAACACGGGGCGAACGGTAGGGTCTGGGCTCTGGCGGTTAACACTGGCAGCTATTGCCGCATTCACTCGCGTGGCTGCGTACGTAATAGTTCAATAGCCTCGAAGCGCTAACACAATGAAGTGCTCTCAATGCGCTCCCAACCAGCCCTCTTCAATTCCTTCGAGCAAGTGCCTTTCCAACCAGTCCTCCGAGTCCTTTGACAAAGCGCAATTCCTTCAAGTCCTCCTGGTAAGTCTTGTGCACTCGAGTCCTGTCCAAGGGCTTTGTGCACTGCCTTTTATAGGCACGCCCCGCGAACCTTCTTGCACTTGCCAGACGCGCCTTACCACGCCCTATCACGCCATGCCCTTGGAGCCCTGGCTGGCTGGTGGCCCTTACCGTCATCGCCTCTGACGCTCCGCTGTGACGCCGCCCCACTCCGACCCCACGCTCTTCCCTCTTAGGCCTACCTTGTGTTACTCGACTAGTTCGAGCGGACAAAGGGCAGCGAATGCTGCTAGCAGCCAAAGCGTAACAAACTTGAGGGATCAGCCAAATGGGGAGCAGGATCAATTTTGCCCATAGGTGGAATTGGAGGGTGGCGCAAAAAAGAAAGGACCTAAACTTATGTCTTTACACAACGCAGATATTACTCGGGAAATGGCCTTTACTTACACATACTATGACATAACTAATACTCGAAGTGGGCATACGTGTTGCTTGTGGTCTAACTATGGGGGGCAAACCTCCAGCCTGTAATGATGTCACATGCACAAATCTTAAAACCGCAGCAATATATATATATATATATATATATATATATATATATATATATATATATATATATATATATATATATATATAAGATTACTTTTCTTACACTGCAAAAATATATATGGGTTTTGTAATGTAATGTTATATTATATTCGACTTAATAATGTTAAAATGAGTTTTGCGGTTGACAAAGATGAATTTGATATGCTTGTTTCTAAGATAATATTTAAAGTTGAATTAGTAAATATATATAAAGTTTTTTTTGTAGTTACATTCACATGAAGTGAATGACTTTACATCTCCAAGCAGAATTGGGAGAATCGTGGCGCCGCAGAGTCTGGAAGAACATATTGTTGCGGTTTTGAGTTTGTAAAGTGAGTATAATAAATGTTAAAATTTCCCCCTCATAGTTAGTCACACAAGCAACATGAAGCCTCGCGATAGTGTAGTTATTTCTTTGTGTTTGTGAGCTTAGTCCTTTTCTATGTTAGTTCTGCGTTGAGTAGAGTCAGGAGAATAGGCCCTACTTCTACCGTCTTTCCAGCTTCCCTAGCCTCATGCCCCTTTGCACTAACTTTGGTTCATTTTGGGCGAATTAACACGAGGCAGGCTAGGAGGGTCGGGGCGGAGCGGCAGAAGCGCTGATGGTAAGCATGAGCCGCCAATCAGGGCTCAGAGGTGGTGGCGGCAGCGTTGCGTCACAGGGCGTGGTGAGAAGGTTCGAGAGGGATCCAGAAGGTTCGGGGGCGTACCTATATAACCCATTGCGCAAAGCCCCCCGAGAGGACTCGCGCGAAAAGGATTGGTGAAGGGACTTGCACCAAGGGACTCGTTGAACAGGACTGCTGCCTGAAAGGACCCTCGCTGATGAGCAAAAGAGGAGAAAATCACGCACACTAACCAACTTAGAGGATCGAGGAAGAGGAGTTGTGAGCATCAGAGAACTGTGCAAGATACGCGGGCGAAGCCAGACGCGCATGAACCGAAATACGCGCTATTAATAAGTGACGCTCGGTTGAGTTTGAGGCCGATCGATATACAGCGCATGAAGCCGCGCGAGTAAAAACGGCTGTGTAATCGCCAGCCGCACTGAGAGTCACACATTTGCCGTTCCACCTCATCATCATCTGCTTTGTTCGGGAGACGCGCTACGAGGTTCCTTCCACCACCTGCTGCCATCTTCGTGGGACGTGCGGGGATCGTGGAGAGCCGGACGGGGCCGTTCCTGGACGACCACGTCGACACGTTGGCTGAACATCAACCCATCTGCAATTCACTTTGTGAGTGTGACAGGCCCGAGTCCGGAGAATAAGATCAGATTGATTAAGTGCTGCCCTGTGTCTCTGCATCCCCGATCATTGTACATGTGTGTGGGAATAATGAAACCTGTGTTCTTCCTTTCTCCCATTCGATCGTTCCTGTGGTTTCTTAATTGGCTAAGCGTGGTACGAATAGGATCGCTCGAATCGGGTCCCACTACTAAACTGCACGGACCACGTGGTACTCAATCCGCTCGGCGTACGCAAACCACACGTGGCTCGTGCGAGGCTTGTTTCCTCGCTTCCGTGGCGGCGCAGGGAATTAGGTACGAGCGAGAGTTGGTCCCGAGACCCTACTTTGCGTTTGCCCGGAAGGGACGTTGCAAGTCTCGGTTCCGTCAAGCCCAGAAAGAACAAGGGGATTAATCCCCCCTTTGGTAAGGGTAAGAAGGCCGGCGAAGAACCCTAACAATTTGTGTCAGGAGTGGGATTTGGAACCCTGGACAAAATTTTGGACACCAAATTTACATATTGGCCATAACAATTGGTGTCTGGGAGTGGAATTTGGTGCCCTAACCAAATTTTTTTGGACTAATTGGCCCCAAAATTGCGAGCGACCAAAATTTAGTATTAAAAGCAAATTTAATTCGTACAATTGGCTCGTCAAGGCGGTCAAATGCCGGTGGGGGTAGAAAATGAAAAATTAATGACCCAGGACCCACAGGAAGAGAGGGTAGGCGAAGGGAGAATTGAAGAAGGGCTGGCAGCAGGGGTAGAAAACGGCGACGCCTCGCACGTGGGGGCGGAAGCCGAGCCCGCTGTACCAACAAGTTTTGACCTGCAGCAGTTCATGACACAATGCCTGGCGTACATGGCAGAGTCAATAAGGGACAGGAAAGAAGAGAGGAGGAACATAAAAAACATGGGGGATCAATTGGCTAATCAAATGGACGACATAAAAGAATCCAGGTGTGAAGTGGAAAAAATGATGGCAGAGTCAAAGAAGGACATAAAAAATCAGGGGAGGACATGGGGCGCAAGCTGAGCGAGGAGGTCGCATTGGGACACGACGAGGTGACGCGGTGTGAGGAGCGAGGTTGGGCAGGGCGCGGCTAAATTGACGGGGGCTATAGAGATCGCGACACGCGGTGTAGAAAAGCCGACGGCCGCCGAATTGGACAGAAAAATTTCATGCGCGCCAGAGGTCGTCAAAGAAATAAAAGAAATGATTGAAATTGGGGCCGAAGAGACGGCAGAGATAGAAAATGTAATGTGTTATCTGTAAACATAGGGTTGATGTGCTTCACTAAAAAGCTCTAATTTGGTCTCATCTGTCCACAGGACATTCTCCCAGAAGGATTTTGGCTTGTTCAGGTGCGTTTTGAAAAACTCCAGTGGGGCTTTCTTGTGTCTCTCCCTCAGCAGCGAGGTCCTCCTGGGTCTTGCGGAAATGTAAAATTTATGAAGCAAGTAATTTCTATGAGCTACAACCTGCTCACCTTGTGTGCAAGTGTTTTTGTGATTTCCATGCAGAAGTTGAGATTTCCTCCAGTCAGCGAATTATCTCCGACACTCTGAGCAAATTCGTTTGCTCGAGAAAAGTAAATTCTTCGTAGAGGCAATGGTAGACCACATATTGTCATGTTAAATCATTTTTATGACTGAGGGTAATATGATTACAGATAGGGTGTTTTTTGAAATATAGTGTTGGATCGGGTCTTCCCAAAAGGATAAATAATTCTGGACAAATGTCAAATAATGATTCAGGATATCTCGTTACGTTATGTCTTTAAAATATAGTCAAATATATTTCAAATGAAATGTCTTTATTGAGTTCTATAAGTAAGTTGTGGAAGGAGATTGTTTTTCAATGTAAAATAATACAATGGAGAGCAAATAATAAAATAATATTGCTGGTGCCACGATGTCTGACCAGGTTGTCTGAAGTAATTAGCATTGACTGAACTGCTTTACAAATCCCATTGTGTTTAGTAAAACTAATTTTAAAAATGCTTGCTTGCCAAGGCGCTTGGTAAACAAGTGTTGGTTATGACAAATAGTCTCAGTACGAGGTCTGAAAACTACCATTGTGTTATAAATTAGATGTAAATATTTGTAAGGTGTGTCCCCTCCCACGTTTGCCTACGTGACTTCTGGGGGATGGTAATTCACGTATCCATCTGCAATTTGATGTTATAACTAGGTTTTGAGAATGTTGTGTGTGGAACTATTAAATTGCGTGCAGCATCGAGTTTTAAAACAAAACTACTTTCTCAGTAAATCTTTTGTTATATAAATACTAGCAGAAGTACCCGCATTGCCGGGTGGGGAAGGGGAGGGGAGGGGAACGGGGGGGAGGGGAGAAGAGGGGGGGGAGGGGAGAAGAGAGGGAGGGGGAGGGGGAGAGGGGAGAAGAGGGGGGATGGGGAGGGGGAGGGTGAGGGATGGGAGGGGGAGGGGAGGGATGGGATGGGAGGGGGGAGGGGGGAGGGTGAGGGGGGTGGGATGGTGGAGGGGGGGAGGCGGGAGGGTGAGGGTGAGGGTGAGGGTGAGGGTGAGGGTGAGGGGGAGGGGGGAGGGGAAAAGGGAGGGGAGGAGGAAAATGTAGGGGAAGGGGGAGGGGAGAAGGGGAAGGGGTAGGGTGGAGGGGGGAGGGAGGGGGAGGACGGAGGGGGAAGGGAGGGGGAGGACGGATGGGGGAGGGGGAATGGGGAGGGAAGGGGAGGGCCAGTCAACAATGGCGTTGCAGTTCTCATGGTCGGAGAGCAGCACACAATCGCGACATCGTCCTGCATCTTCGCAAGAGCACGAAGCGGATTTTGGAGACTCACCGATTCTGTGACCCACGCCCTCCAGTACCGGCATTGCCGGGCGGGGGAAGGGAGACCCGTACATTCCAACCCGTACATTCGCCCTCTCGACTCAAGCTCGTATTCGATTTGAATTCGAAATCGAAAGGGGAAAGGGGAAATCCTTCGTATTCGAATTCGTAAACACGAAATATGAATTAAATTTTAATTAATATCGCACAAAATCGAAACAAAACACGATCGCATAAAGGTGAAAAAACGCAATGGCTTTTCGCCCTGAATTACGTGCAAACGTGTGACGTGTGACGGGATGGAACATCACGTGATCGCTCTGAGCGAATCAGCGAGCCTGGCACTGGCTGAGATTAGCGGGTACTTCGCTGAAATGCGCTGAGGTAAATATGAATAAAAAATATGGATCTCGTCAAATATGGTCTCGGCCATGTTCGTCCCAGGCTCAATGGCCATGTCTATGCCAAATATCAAGCATGTGAGCCTCCGTTTCGGAGTCTATCGGTAACATCACACACACACACACACACACACACACACACACACACACACACACACACACACACACACACACACACACACACAAACTGTGTTTTATATATATAGATATATAGATATATAATTATATATATATACAATATACATATATACATATATATATACATATATACATATATATATATATACATATATACATATATACATATATATATATATACATATATATATATATATATACATATATACATATATACATATATATATATATATATATTACATATATATATATTGTTACGGTTTTTAGAACCGGCACTTGTAAATAATAATCCATGGTAAATAATTCCCTGTAAATATTCCCATCTTCGAAAGGTTAAAGGTCGCACCCTAATTAGTCCATATACAACACGTCGGGCACCATAGGAATTCTAGTTATTTCATTAGTAGGTGTTTTAGCTAAGGCTCTGTTTTCAATAGTTTGAATCTGCGTTGCATTAATTAAATAAGATAGGTCCTTCAATCCCATTCATGTTGCGGCTTGACTCTCTCCAAATTGTGGTTATGCACCTTTGCTTGCCAGCAGCGTTTGCTGCCTGGCTCCAAACGCCATTACACACGCGGTCAAGCCTGAGAAGGGGGCGGAGCGCTCAGAACGAGGCGTGGCCCTGTTAGGGGCAGAGCCGGTGAGCCCTCGCGAACCAACCAAGGCCGAGGTGAGCTCACCGGTGGGCGGAGTGCGAGGATACGCGGCTTGATCTCAAAGCGCACGATATAAGCGCCCGCGCAGAGCCCTTTGACGGAATACTTGTTGAACTGCTTCTTGCCACGGACTTCTGGCTGGAGCTGCGCGTAAACCTTCCCCGGGGACTTCTGTTGAACTTCGGCACTTCATGCATGTTGAGAGAGAGAGGGAGAAAGCCGAATACCTTCCCCGATATATGAACCCCGACAAATAAGGTCCGCTCACGTTCCAACAAGACACGAACAGCGCTGCCTGCCGGGTTTCGCCGCGGAACCGGAGCGTGGATCGGAACAGGAGCGTGAACCGGGGTGGAGCGTGGATCGGAGCCGGGGCCCACGCTGTCAATCTGCTTGGACCTTCCTTCCCTGCCATCATTACCCCTACGTGTAAGTCTGCTTGTGTCGTCCTGTGGCGTGATAATTAAGACTGTTTAAGACTGCACTGTGTTCTGCTTCTTCTTCTTCCCTTGTACATTCTTCCTTTCATTTCCTCTTTAATTGTTGTTGTTAATAAATTCCTGTGTTTTTCCTTTACACTTTGGTTTCTTCTTTCATTCGATCGTCTTAGTCTTTTCTGTCCATTAGGTACCCGCGGCACGATTTGGCCAACCGCTCAGGATCGGGTTAGTCCTTTTGTTAATGGCTCGGGCTTCGGATTGCTAACCGCTCGGCAAATTCCATCTTGTCCGTGGTCCGAGCAGGAATTATCTCCCTGCTTTGCGGAAAGACTGGCACTCAGGTATTTGGGACCTCCATTGACCAATCACCCTGGCCAGTCTCGACCGCAGAGGAGCGTTATAGTTCCCAGGATCTGGGGACGGCCAGCTTAAAAGACAAGGGGATTAACCCCCCCCCCCCCACCCCACCCCCCTTGGTAAGCGGAGCGCCGACCCCCGAATCCGCAACAATTGGTGTCAGGAGTGGGATCTGGAACCTGGGACTAAATTTGTTAGACAGAATTTTAGACAGAATTTTGGACACCAATTGTGCTATTGGCCGCAACAATTGGTGTCTGGGAGTGGGATTGGACCCGAACCAAATTTTAATACATCTGAAAAAAAAAGTCAATTTTGAGCGGCCGAAATTTTTATTAAAAGATCCAAATTGAGTCGTGCCATGGATAATCAAGGCGATCGGATGCCGGTGGGGGAAAATGAAGGGGTAGAGAAAGGGTTAGAGTCAACCCAGGACCCCAGGGAAGAAGTGGGAGCAATGGAAGAGGTGGTTGAAGAAGGTGCGGTAGAGGGGGTTGCAGGCATACAAAATGGCGGCGCCTTGCACATGGCGACGAGGGCCGCGCCCCCTGCGCAAGTAAGAGTGATGGATATGCAATCCTTCATGGCGCAATTCATGGCAGAAATGAGAGAGATGGGGAACCAATCAAAAAAGGAAATAATTGATGCCCAAAAGAATGACATGAATAAAATAAATGGGAGGATGGACATCCAAGAAAAAAAAATGGATGCACAAACTAACCAAATGAAGGATGGGTTGAGTAATTTGGAAGACAGAATGGGGGAGCAATTGGGAAGCCAAATTGGGGGGTTGAGGAATGAATTGGGAGGTCAAATTGAGGGGTTAGACAGAAAATTTGGGGGATTAGAGCATAAAGTAGGGGACCAATTGGAGGACATAAATGGCCAAGCCCGGGAAGTAAACGAGGGGCTAGCGAGGGGGCAAGCCCGGTATGAGACAAGGGAAGTTGAGAGGGAGGTTACCCGCAGGTTGAGCGATGTCGCATTTGTGCACGACGAGGTAGCGCGGCTTGAGGAGCACGGGAAAAGCGAAGTGGAGCAAGGCACGGCCGGGTGGACCGGGGTAGAAATCGCGACCCGGGGTATGGGGAAGCCGGCGACCGCCGAAGTAGAATTTGCTTTTATTAGCGCCAGTGATCGTCGGGCTTAACGGGGAAAAATACATTAAAGAAAAAGAAATAGTCGAGGTTGGGATTGGAGAGACGGCAAGCATAGAGGCATTATCGCAGGAGGAAGGAATGGAATGTATTCAAAGTCTGAATTCGCATCCTGATGCCGTACTTGCTAATCCTTATGAAGATTTGCAGGTGCGTGTGGAGAGGAGGATCCCAAAGGTGAGCCGGGTTGTATATGGTGCAAAAAGATTTTGCAGGGGAGTGTTTGGCGTGAAAATTATTTTCGCACGCTTCGGATACCAGCGTACCGCGGGCGTTTGTGGGAGGTCCGTGGTGCACTGTGTGAGTGGAAATGGCGCGCGTGTGAGGAAGAAGAGTGCGCCGGAGCAAGAGTGTGATACTGATACCGAGTGCGAGAGTGAATGCACATCGGAGTGTAAGTGTGGAAGTGGAACGATGAGTGATACAGAGAGTGAGATGGATGAGGAGCGGGTGCGAGAATGCACACCTGGGATGGTTGTGGAGCGTGTGCGTGGGAGCACACTGGAGCGCGTGAGTGGGTGGATGCTGGAATGCACACCCGTGGTGAGTGTTACGGAGTGCGTAACAGAGGAGTGGTGTGCAATGGAGTGTGCGAGTAGGATGCGTGCGCAAGAAGGTGCGTGAGAGTGGTGTGTAACAGAGTGTGCGAGAGAAGAGTGTGCACGGAGAGAGAGTGCACTGAGAGAGAGTGCGGTGATAGAGTGAATGGATAGGATGCATGAGAGGCATTGGAGCGCCGGGTTTTGTGAATAAGAAAGGGAACACGTGGTGTGAGAATCGAGCATCGACGTTGACCGGGGCATCGGTTAGGCCGACGTTTAGTCGACGCAGGCTCTCGGTGCTCTCTTACACTAAACGGTGGTTTATAGTGTAAGATGGCCAATGGTTTTGCAGGAAAAGACCCCAGGTAGTGGAAAGAGAGTTAAAGTCATTTAGAAGATTTTTAAAAAACCACCTTTAGAGGCCATTTTTCCCCGCAAGCGGGGGTTGGCCTTTTTCGGGAACCGTGGTTGTTGTTGTTTTTTGGTCCCCTTTTTGAAGCAATGTTTTACAGCCGGATGCCCTTCCTGACGCCAACCCTTTTTGCCGCCTTTAACGACAAACAGGGAATTACCAGTGAACTGGTGCTCAAGTACAATTTAGAAGATAGATAGGAGAAAATCTCTTCGCACCATCCGCATCCACTCACCAAGGTGATAAGACTCCACACCATGTTTTTTTGTGCAAATATTTGGAATGGTGAGACGCATCATGACGTGGGGGAGACATTGGTCGTTGTTCCATCTCTTCCTCCTTAGGAGGGATTGGGGACGAATTTGGTTTAGAGGGATTGGGACAGACAAGACGGGTAGCGACGAATCTGTAAATGGGTAGATTGTGTAAATACGGGGTAGGGGCAAGGGTAGAGTAGGTGACATGGGGGTGACGTACGGATAAGGGACGAGCTTTCTCGGCTCACTCTCCTGCGCACCTCACCTTGCATTGCTTTGTTTTAACGTGTACTCTTGCGATCTTGCCCCGCTGCAATCCCCCTGTCTTTTAAGCTGGCTGTCCCCCGATCCTGGAAATTATAACGCTCCTTTCCAGTCGAGATTGGCCAGGGTGATTGGTCAACGGAGTCCCAAATACCTGCGTGCCGATCCGACCGCAAAGCAGGGAGATAATTCCCGCCCGGACTGCGGACAAAATGGAAATTGCCGAGCGGTTAGCAATCCGAAGCCCAAGCCATTAACAAAGGAACTAAACCCGATCCGGAGCGGTTGGCCAAATCGTGCCACAGGTACTCAATTGAGAAAATATGCCAACGATCGAATGAGAGGAAATCAGAGTGAAGGGAAGAACAAATAAGATTTATTAATTATGTACAATAACCCAGGAAAGAGGAAACGAAAGGGGAAGAATGTACAAGAAGAAGAGCAAAAGGACACAGGGCAAGCTTATCTATAGTCTTACTTAACCCCAGGACAAAATAGACAGACTTACATGGGAGGGTAGTGGTAGGAGGAGAAGGGTCCAGGCAGATGGTAGGCGTCGAGGTCCGGCTCCAGGTTCACTCGAGTCCGGCTCCGGGTGTTGACTCGTACCGCGGCAAAGAACGGCCTGCAGCTTCGCGTGGCGTTTGTGCACGACCGGACCTTTCAGATATAGCGGGGGACTGGGATGCTGCATACGTAATATGTGCGCCTGCTGCCTCTCTCTCTCTCTCTCTCTCAATGTTCATACGCGCCTTCCAAACGAGATCATTAATCACCAGGTGCGCTCCGCGCATTCCGTACCAGTCGAGCTCTCCCCGCGCAGTCCTCTCGGCAGTCTTTTCACAATGGCCTCCCCTCGCGCAGTCCTTATACAACGGCCTCCCCTCGCGCAGTCCTTCAGAGGGCTTTTCGTGCGTGCTTATATGGGCAAGCCCAGCGAACCCTCTGGAAGCTCCAGCCACGCCCTTACCAGGCCATCCCACCTCAGCCCTGATAGGTTTGCGAGGGCTCACCGGCCCCACCCTCGATGGCTCGTGGACGAGGCCACAACTCTTCTCGTGGGTCTGCCCGATCTTTCCTCGAGCCGACCGTGTGTTCAATGGCATTTGGAGCGAGGCAGCGAACGCTGCTGGCAAGCGACGGCGCGTAATAGAATTGGAGGGGACAAGCCCCGACTATAGGCGCGCATACTGGCGTAGCTTGGAGAGAGAGTGGCTGGCAAAGAGGCGAATGGGGCCTATCTTATTTAATTAATGCAACGCAGATTCAACTATTGGGAACAGAGCCTTAACTAAACACAGACTAGGGAAATAACTGAAAGTTCCTATGGTGTCCTATATGTTGCTTGTGGACCAACTAGGGGTGCGACCTTATTAAATGAAGAGAATTATTTACAAGAATTATTTGCAAGTATTTACAGGTGAGGGGTTCTAAAACCGCAACAATATATATATATATATATATATATATATATATATATATATATATATATATATATATATATATATATATATATATATATACATATATATATACACCGTATTTTCCGGTGTATCAACCGCACCCCCGATTTTCGACTTCAAAATAAATAAATAAATAAATCAGATTTTCGAGGGAAAAAAATAAATAAATCAGGAAAATTTAAAAAAAGAGAAGAGAATAAATAAATAAAATGGAAAGCGAAATATGATGAAGGAAAGAGAAACTGAAGACAGAGAAAGAGTGAAAATACATGAAATGAGTTGAAAGAGAACAAAAAAAACATTATAATTATTCTTTCTTGCCAATGCCTTTTTATATATCTTGCCTTTTAATTGTTCTTTCTGATGTGACAAAGACTCTTGGCTCATTTCTCAAATTTGTGTTGGCTGCAGACACGGCCACGGATCACAGGATGGAACCCGATGAATGAAGAAATAAAATTATTTTGAGGAGAAAGGAGTCTTTATTTCATATTTTTCCATGTCAACAAACCTCAATGGAAAGTAGGAAAAAAATAAAAAAAATAAAAATAAAAACCTCCCTCCCTACCCGAACTTTTGAGAAAAAAGGACGCTCAACAACTTTTTATTTTTATGTGGCCTTACCACGTTGGTTAGACAATAGGTACGGTACGTCATAATGTCCCATGCAAAACATCATGTTTACCATGTTGACGCTTTTGCTTTGCGACTTAATCCTGTCTTTATTTAGCACACTCTATTCACTATGTGACCTGTCATTCAAAGAGGACTAGTGAAAGGACACATTTTCACAAACATGCATAGAAAAATCAAATATTACAAACTTCAAACTTTCTTGTATTTTGACTGGCAGCAGTAATCGGCGTTGAACCTACCTTAGTAACGTAATTGACGATCATTCATCATTGTATCCCCGCAACCCTAAAGTAATATAAAGATAACGTCCCGTTGATATGACAGTTTTTCAATGCACAAATTTTTCTGTTACTGTGTATCAACCGCACCCCCTTTTTTAGGGTTTTCCCGTTGGTAAAAAACCGCGGTTGATACACCAGAAAATACGGTGTATATATATAAATATATATATATATATATATAAATATATACAGTATATATAAATATATAAATATATATATATATATATATATATATATATATATATATATATATATATATATATAATATATATATATATATATATATATATATATATATATATATAGTTGCGGATATGAGGATTGAGTTTTTTTGATTGTGTTGTATTGTATAGTAAATGGTTGTGAATTATTGGTTTAGTCTGAGCCCTCCTTGCTCCAGTGTGTATAAAGGTCAAAGGGCGTTCCGGTAGTTAATTCCATAAAGCATACATGAAGGACACTATAATATCCCTGTTCAGTAGTTTATTTCCTTATTCTGTGTATTAAGTTAAGGCTTTGTCTTCCATTAAAATGACACTCCATTGCACCAAGTGAAATAAGATAGAGTCCCTTCATTCCTCATTCCCATAACCTCCATTTCCCCTTTCGTCATGGCCAAGCCTCGATTGCCAATACTAAATCCCCTCCAAAACCACCATTGAACATGTGCTCGGGTCGGGGAAGAAAGGCGTGCCCGCCCGTCGTCATCAAGGGCGGAGCCAGAGGGTCGCGCGACCAACCAGGGCCGAGGTGAGCACACCGATGGGCGTGTCCTGAAGGCCGGCGGCTTAATCGCCGGAGGCGCTATAAAGGCGCGCACGCAAGAAGCAAGTGGGTTGGTCGTCAGTGGTGTTCAGTGGTTGGGTTGGTCGTCAGTGGTTGGGTTGGTCGTCAGTGGTGGTCAGTGGTTGGGTTGGTCGTCAGTGGTTGTCAGTGGTTGGGTTGGTCATCAGTGGTGGTCAGTGGTTGCGTTGGTCGTCAGTGGTTGCGTTGGTTGCGTTGAGTTGTCGGTGGTGAGAAGATCCAGATGAGCTTTGGAGAGAGAGAAGGTTCAAGGTCAATTACAAGCAGTTGCGCCAGAGACGGCAGATGCGCCCTGAGGTGAGCCAGAGAAGCAGCTTTGGCTCCACAAGCAGCGTTGACTCCACCAGGCAGCTTCAACCCGTTACCCCGCGGGAACCAGATAGCGGTTGTATCGGTGGCCATCGAGGTCCAGCCGACGTCCCGTGCGGGATCAAGCCCGAACCATCTGCCCCAGCTGAACCTTCCCATTCCTCCTTCCAGCATTCATTCCTGCCATTCCATCCTTCTTGTGTACATGAGTTTGTTCTGTTTGTTCTGTCCTGGGTATTTAATTAAGTTTGTATAAGCTAGTATTTTCACTGTGTCACCTGCTTTTTCCATGTTCCCTGTATATAACTTTGACTGCTCCTTTTGCTTGTGTGTGTAAATAATAAATCCCGTTACTCTTCTGTACGTCTTCTTCTTCTTCCTCTTTACATTCGGTCGCTTTAGAAGTTTCCAAATTGAATATCTGTGGCGCGATCCAGCCAACGTTCGGGAATCGGGGTTAGTCGGGGAAAACTGTTCGGCCGCGGTGCCTCCGCTCGGCAAACAACATCCTTATCTTGAATTTATACGACCGTAACAACATATATAAGATTACTTTTCTTACACTGCAAAAATATATATGGGTTTTGTGATGTAATGTGA
Organism: Myxine glutinosa; assembly: GCF_964187855.1. Taxonomy (NCBI): domain Eukaryota; kingdom Metazoa; phylum Chordata; class Myxini; order Myxiniformes; family Myxinidae; genus Myxine; species Myxine glutinosa. Next base: position 8,128 of record NW_027617226.1, on the reverse strand, counting down.
TATTATATTCGACTTAATAATGTTAAAATGAGTTTTGCGGTTGACAAAGATGAATTTGATATGCTTGTTTCTAAGATAATATTTAAAGTTTGATTAGTAAATATATATAAAGTTTTTTTGTAGTTACATTCACATGAAGTGAATGACTTTACATCTCCAAGCAGAATTGGGAGAATCTTGGTGCCACAGAGTCTGGAAGAACATATCTTCCTCATTAAGGAGATCTTAATATGCATTCCTCAATCAGCGGGATATTCCTCTGCTCAATATTTCACTCGACCAATCACATTGTATCCCTCGATCCTTGCTCCCTCCCACCTACACTTTGCATAACCAATCCTACTGCTCTCCTCCCCTTTCTTCGCTCCTCCCCCTCCACTTGCTCCTCCCATTTTCAACTTGTATAAAGATCAGAACTGACGTCCAAATACTTAGGATTATCACTGTGTTTGTAAAATGTTGGTTTGTTGTACTTGTGATTTTTCACTAGGTTTGTAATGTTGTAAATGTTGTACTTAGGATACTTCACTTGGCTGGTCGATTCTGTATGTTTACACTGTATGTTGACTGTATACTGTGCATGCTACTGTTATTTGGTGTATCCTTATGATGTTTCCTTTAATGTACATCTCTACTGTACCAGGATTTTTCACTTGGGACTTTCTGTGAATCTTGCAATGTGCTTTTGTGAATTGGAGTATGCTCTTCTTGGTTTGATAAAGGTTATTGTTCCTTGCTGTGTGTTTCCTTGCAGACAGAAAGTGTTGTCCTCCTCGGGAATTAAAATTTGTGATTCTTCTTCTGACAAAAGTTTATGGACATTGAATTTCTTGATTCATCTATTACAGACTGTGGAAAAATATCTACATCAGTCTCCTACCATAAAAACCCCTTTCATCGTGTTGGCGAAGGATGGTGCAAGTTGAAACTGTCGTACCTTGTGTGCAAAGGTCAGCTTGAATCTGTTTGGCAGTTAATTGAGGTGCTTTATCCACCAATCGAACAAACAATTCTTCGCGGCAATATTCGATCAAGTTTTCTCTTGAGGCCATGTCCAGGGAGGTTGGCTACAATGCCACGGTCCTTAAACTTCCTGATAACATTGCGTAGGTGGAATAAGCTAAGATGTAGTAATTATTTAAACTTTTTTTTGTTCCACCGCAAAACAAAGAAATACATTATGTAGATACCAAAATATTTTTTAATTTCACCAATTTTCTGGGACAATTTTTTCAATGCTATTTCTTCTTATTTTCTGATTTAATAGGATATATTAAGTTCTGAATCAAAAACAAAGGTTCTGGAATATTAACAGTGAAATAAAGAACTGTTGAGACCAGACACTTTTGTCAATTTCAACTTATTTTTTGGAGAAAATCGAGTTATTTGAAAAAAAGGCAAGGGTGCCAATATTTTTGGCCACAACTGTACAAACACACACAAAGGAGGATACTTTATGACCTGGGAGGGCCATGTTCCACCTTCTGAAACATACATACAAGCACATACGCACACAAGCATATATCTTCAGTATTAAATGCATCATACCTGAATCATGAAGAAGAGTGGACATATGTTGTGTGCAAGAGACGAGATGGAAGGGAAGTGGTGTGAGAATGGTGAAGGGTAGGCAGGGACAGAAATACAAGTTCGTGTGGCAAGGGTGCCCGGAGGGCGTGAATGGTGTTGGTGTCCTGTTTTCTGAGGAGTTTGTAGACAGTGTGGTGAGTGTGACTAGAGTGAGTGATAGGTTGATGATGGTGAAAATGATGATTGGAAAGCTCTTGGTGAACATCATCTCGGGATATGCTCCGCAGGTTGGTCGAAGCAATGAAGAGGACAAGTTCTGGTGTGCGATAGAGAAGCTGATGGAAAATGTGAAAGATGAGGAAGTTGTTGTGGTGGGAGGAGACCTGAATGGACATGTGGGAAGGAGTATGGATGGTTTTGAGGGAGTTCATGGGGGTTACGGATATGGTGTGAGAAATGGAGAAGGTGAAAGGATTTTGGAGTTTGCTGATGGAGCTGATTTGTTGATTTGTAATACTCAGTTCCAGAAAGAGGATAATAAGCTTGTTACATACACGTCAGGTGGGTCGACGACAACCGTTGACTACCTGATGGTGCATAGGCGAGATAGGGGGCACCTCCGGGACACAAAGGTGCTCCCGGGGGAGGAGGCTTTCACAGCACCACTTGGTTGTCTGCGACATAAGGGTGAAAGGTGCGAGGAGAGCTCGGCGGGTGAAGTACCAACCAAGAATGAAGGTGTGGAGGTTGAAAGAGGTGACAGTAAGGGAGGCATTAAAAGAGAGGCTGAGTAGGATTGACGAGAAGAGGAAGAAGTTCAAGGAGTGGCAGAAGGCGAAGGGTACGGGAGCAGAAACAGCAGAGCATGAAAGTTATAAGGCAGCCAGGAAGGCTGCAACGAAAGAGGTAGCAAAGGCGCAGGAGGCATGTAGGAAAATGTTTGGAGAACGCTTGGATTCGGAAGAGGGTCAGAAAGCAGTATTCAGGATTGCAAAGCACATAGCGAAAGAGAGGTGTGATGTGATGGGGGTGAGTTGCTTGAAGGATGAAGTGGGACAAATCGTTGTCGACCCAGATGGAATTAAAGGAAGATGGAAAAGATATATGGAAATGCTGTTGAATACAGAGAATGAATGGGATGGCAACATAGAGAGTAACCCCGTTTTGGGACCGGCAGAGACGATAACTGAGAAGGAAGTTGAGGAAGCGATAAAAGCAATGAAGAGTGGAAAAGCGGGAGGGCCGACGGGAGTTGTGGGAGATATGTTGAAGGCAGCAGGAAGTTGGGGTGTGAAGAGAATGACAGAGATCTGTAATCTGGTGGTGAAAGAAGGCCGCATTCCAGTGGACTGGGAACTGAGTACCCTCGTCCCTCTATACAAGGGTAAAGGTGACCCTCTGGAATGTGGCTCGTACCGGGCGATAAAGTTATTGGAGCATGGAATGAAGGTATTGGAAAGGGTGTTGGAGAGGAGGATAAGGAAGAAAGTGAAGATCGACGAAATGCAGTTTTGATTTATGCCAGGAAGAGGAACGACAGATGCGCTTTTCATTGTGAGGCAATTGCAGGAGAAGTACATGGAGAAGCGGCAGAAGTTGTTTCTTGGGTTTGTTGATCTGGAGAAAGCATTCGATAGGGTTCCACGCAAAGTATTGACATGGGCATTGAGGAAGTTAGTAGTGGAGGAATGGTTGATCAGAGTAGTGATGGCAATGTACAAAAGAGCGCGCACAGCTGTAAGGACGAAGGATGGGAACAGTGGTGAGTTTGAGGTGAAGGTGGGAGTGCATCAGGGGTCGGTACTAAGTCCACTACTATTTGCAGCTGTGATGGAGGTGCTGGCTCAGAACGTAAAGGAGGGTTTACCGTGGGAGTTGTTGTATGCAGATGATCTGGTGTTGATTGCGGAAAGTATGGATGGACTGAAGGAAAAGATGAACAAGTGGAAGGAATGTATGGCGACAAAAGGTCTGAAGGTGAATATCGGAAAGACGAAGGTGATGGCAAGTGGTAAAGCATGTGGTGAGGTGGAAAGAACTGGGAAGTGGCCGTGTGCTGTGTGCAGGAAGGGTGTCGGAGTGAACTCCATTCAATGTACAATGTGCGCTGAGTGGGTTCATCAAAAATGTAGTGGTCTGAGAGGGTCATTTACCAGTGTGGCAGCTACATTCAAATGTAAGGTGTGCACAGAGGGAGCTGCAGATGGAGGAAATGTTGAGTTGGATCTTGGAGACGGCGTGAAGCTGGAAGGTGTGAAAACATTTTGCTACCTCGGAGACATGCTGAATGGAGAAGGTGGATCAGACTTGGCAACGGTTGCTCGAGTGAGATGTGCATGGAAGAAGTTTCGGGAACTGAGTGGCGTGCTGATGAGGAGGAGAGTGTCGCTGAAGCTGAAGGGAAAGGTGTATGCTGCATGTGTGAGAAATGTTATGATTTATGGGAGCGAGACATGGGTAATGAACGTAGAGCAGCAACGAAGGCTGGAAAGGGTGGAAATGCGAATGGTTCGATGGATGTGTGGAGTATCGTTGAGAGAGAGGAAGACAAATGATGAATTGCGAAAGATGATGGGAATATTGCCTGTGATTGATGCTGTGAAGAGGAACAGGTTGAGATGGTTTGGTCATGTGTTGAGGAAGGATGAAAGTGTTACTGGTTGAGAAGAGTGATGGAAATTAATGTAGAAGGAAGTAGAGGACGGGGAAGACCGAGAAAGACTTGGCTAAAGATGGTGGAAGAAGAAATGCGGGCAAGGGGGTTAACAAGGAGAGATGCAGAAAAAGGGCAAAATGGAGAAGATTGTCATGGGGACCGCAAGGCTAACCCCCGTTCTAGCAGGGAAAATGGCCTTAAAATGCATGTTGTGTGTTGTTGTATACCTGAATCAAAAGAACATTTCCGAGCTTTTCCAAGATGGTGTCCGAACATGCTTTTATGTTCTGTATAAACAGGCATGGGCAGGAAGACAGATGTAAGATCAGGCAAAAGTATTTTCACATATGCAGAGCGAGTGTTGACGATGTCACAGCTGGTAAGTAAAATATAAAATGCACGCACGCACACACATGAGATAGAAGCTACAACAGCAGCAACTTGACGAACACATATGACGAACATACCCGTGACGAACAAAAAAGCATGACATCACGTGTCACATGGATTCAAAGGTATGACGTTTTTAAGCATAAACTTTTAAAACCTAGCTCCTCCCTCATTTTTGATCCTATCGAAGGGAAACTTCACAGTTCTGTTCAGCATATCAGTCTACTAAAATGACCTTTTGGAATTTGCGATAGGTCTTGTGGTTTGGCAGACATCAATAAACGGGAATTCTTTTTTTATATAACTCTTGAACCGCTTCATTGATCGACGTGAAATTTTATATAATAGTCGAGGTAATGAAGTGTAACATGTGTGCAAAATTTCAAGATGATTGGATGTACGGTCTGGAAGGTAGAAGTTGTTATTTCGTGAAGAAGAAGAGTCCTCTGGAGTGGGCATGGAAATTTTTTTTTTTTTTTTTTTTGTTTTTTGTATACAAGATCGAGGCTCGTGAAAGAGCGAACATTAATCACACAGAAAGACAAACAGACACACAAAACAAATAACATCGGGAGCGGTAGACAAGATGGGGAGAGAGGGGGAAGGACACAAACACAACATTTGAGAGCAGGGACCGAGAGACATGGAGACATCGAGAGAACTGTGGGAGGGAGAGGGCTTTGGGGGGGAGGCATGGGAAGGGGGGGGGGGGTGGGAGAGGTATAAAACATATGGACACTGCCAAGACTTCCAGGAAAGAAGTTGGAATTTCAAACAAGGTGGATCTGGGGTGAATTAGTGGGGGTAGAAAAGATCAAGGTTTTGGATGGGGGAAGATAAGAGATGTTGGTGAACAGCTGTTTTGAAGACCTGGAGGGAGGAGTGTGATTGAAGTGAGTGTGGGAGTTTGTTCCAGAGGCGGGAGAAAAAAGGAATGAAAGAGTGAAGGTGAGCAGAGAGCAGAGATTTCGGCAGTTTAACCATCAGAGGGTGGCTGGCAGATCTTGTGCGACCTGTAGGAATATTTGGGGGACAGAGCACAGAGAGAGCTGGGGGAGCAAGACCGGAGAGGAGTCGGTAGAAGACAGAAAGACCACCTACCTGCCTGCGGTGAGTGAGTGAAAGGCCCTCAGAGATAGCTTCATCGCGGGAGATTCCAATGATTCTGAAAGCTTTGGATTCAACAGCGTGAAGCCGAGCCAGGTGTGAGGCAGGAGCACCAGCCCATAGGGGAGAACAGTATTCCATTGAGCTGCGGATGAAAGCCTTGTATGTGGCGAGGAGCTCAGGTGTGCCTAGGAAGGACTTCGCACGACGGAGGATGCCCAGTCGGCGACTGGCTTTGGAGGCCAGCTTGGAAATGTGGTTTTCCCAAGAAAGATAATGGCACATGGTGAGACCCAAAAGCTTGAGCGACAGAACTTCTTGGAGAGGATTGTTGAGAAAGTAGATGGGAGGGTTGTCCAGTCGATCTTTTCGGAGAGACATAGTAAGAGTGTGAGATTTGTCAGGATTGAAAGACATGTTCCACATGTTTGACCAGTCTGTGATTTTGTCCAGGTCTTCAGAGAGTGAGGAGGCTGCAGACTGCCGATCTGAGGGAAGAGGAATGGAGCGGCAGAGAGTGGAGTCATCAGCAAAGAGATACAGAGGATTTTCCAGAGAGTCGGAGAGATCATTGATAAAGACCAGAAAAAGCACAGGGCCCAGCACACTGCCTTGGGGAACTCCAGCCTGAACGGGAAGGGGAGATGAGAGAAATCCATTCAGGGCCACATGTTGACTACGACCAGAGAGGAAGTCCGCAAGCCATGCATGGAGATTTCCATGGATACCATAGGAGGAGAGTTTGGTGAGCAGAGCGGGTTGCCAGACCTTGCCAGACGTGGGGGAGACATTGGTCGTTGTTCCATCTCTTCCTCCTTAGGAGGGATTGGGGACGAATTTGGTATGGAGGGATTGGGACAGACAAGACGGGTAGCGACGAATCTGTAAATGGGTAGATTGTGTAAATACGGAGTAGGGGCAAGGGTAGAGTAGGTGACATACGGATGGGGACGAGCTTTCTCGGCTCACTCTCCTGCGCACCTCACCTTGCATTGCCTTGTTTTAACGTGTACTCTTGCGATCTTGCCCCGCTGCAATCCCCTTGTCTTTTAAGCTGGCCGTCCCCCGATCCTGGAAATTATAACGCTCCTTTCCAGTCGAGATTGGTCAGGGTGATTGGTCAATGGAGTCCCAAATACCTGCGTGCCAATCCGACCGCAAAGCAGGGAGATAATTCCCGCCCGGACCGCGGACAAGATGGAAATTCCCGAGCGGTTAGCAATCCGAAGCCCGAGCCATTAACAAAGGAACTAAACCCGATCCGGAGCGGATGGCCAAATCGTGCCACAGGTACTCAATTGAGAAAAGACGCCAACGATCGAATGAGAGGAAATCAGAGTAAAGGGAAGAACAAATAAGATTTATTAATTATGTACAATAACCCAGGAAAGAGGAAACGAAAGGGGAAGAATGTACAAGAAAAAGAGCAAAAGGACACAGGGCAAGCTTATCTATACAGTCTTACTAAACCCCAGGACAAAACAGACAGACTTACACGGGAGGGTAGTGGTAGGAGGAGAAGGGTCCAGGCAGATGGTAGGCGTTGAGGTCCGGCTCCAGGTTCACTTGAGTCTGGCTCCGGCTGTTGACTCATACCGCGGCAAAGTACGGCCGGCAGCTTCTAATGGCGTTTGTGCACGACCGGACCTTTTAGATATAGCGGGGGACTGGGATGCTGCGTACGTAATATGTGCGCCTGCTGCCTCTCTCTCAATGTTCATATGCGCCTTCCAAACGAGATCATTAATCACCAGGTGCGCTCCGCGCATTCCGTACCAGTCGAGCTCTCCCCGCGCAGTCCTCTCGGCAGTCTTTTCACAATGGCCTCCCCTCGCGCAGTCCTTCAGAGGGCTTTTCGTGCGTGCTTATATGGGCAAGCTCAGCGAACCCTCTGGAAGCTCCAGCCACGCCCTTACCAGGCCATCCCACCTCAGCCCTGATAGGTTCGCCAGGGCTCACCGGCCCCGCCCTCGATGGCTCGTGGACGAGGCCGCACCTCTTCTCGTGGCTCTGCCCGATCTTTCCTGGAGCCGACATACATTGTGTTCAATGGCGTTTGGAGCGAGGCAGCGAACACTGCTGGCAAGCGACGGCATGTAATAGAATTGGAGGGGACAAGCCCCGACTATAGGCGCGCATACTGGCGTAGCTTGGAGAGAGAGTGGCTGGCAAAGAGGCGAATGGGGCCTCTCTTATTTAATTAATGCAACGCAGATTCAACTATTGGGAACAGAGCCTTAACTAAACACAGACTAGGGAAATAACTGAAAGTTCCTATGGTGTCCTATGTGTTGCTTGTGGACTAACTAGGGGTGCGACCTTATGAAATGAAGAGAATTATTTACAAGAATTATTTGCAAGTATTTACAGGTGAGGGGTTCTAAAACCGCAACAATATTATATATATATATATATATACATATATATATAAATCGTATTTTCCGG